>NC_135968.1:48083818-48131450 GCF_053455715.1 Rhinoraja longicauda
GAGGGAGGTGTGGAGGGAGGAGGGGAGGGGGAGGGGGAATGGGGGAGGGAGAGGGAGGGAGGGGATAGGGGAGGAAGGGGGAGGGGAAGGGGGAGGGAGGGGAGGGGGGAAGGGGGCAGTTGGAAGGGGGGGAAGGAGGGGGGGAGGGGAGGGAGGGGGAGGGGTGGAGGGGGAGGGGAGGGGGAAGGGGTGGGAGGGAGGGGGAAAGGGGGGAGTTGGAGGGAGGGGGGAGGGGAGGGGGGAAGGGGAGGGAGGGGTTGAGGGGGGAAGGGGGACCTCCCCTTTCTTTTTTCGAAACACTTGCCCCGGTGGCCCACGAGCATAGGGGCCCCATGCTGATCTGTGTATGTTAAATGACTTGCAATAAAAAAAACAACTTTAAAAAACAATCAGCTGCCTTTCGCTACAATGTTGCAACCATCTCACACAAGCATTGTGACGTCACAAGCTGCAGACCTTGAAAAAAAAGGTTAAAAATAAAAAGATGTAAATTTGTAAAGAGCAGACACCCAATAGCAGCTGCTTGTCCATTGTGACATCACACGCTGAAGACTAAATCCGCACCGCAGCGCCCCCTAATAGAAACTTCAATTGGGGGGGGCAGCGCTTAAAACCTCTGTAACTTAAAAACATACGAACAAATTAAATGAAAATATCGCGGCCGGTCAGCCGGGAGGTTGGTGATCAAGGCGGTGCAAAAACCGTGGCGCCACGGTTTACCGTTTTGCCGGAATCACTGATATATACACAAATCCTGATACAAACCTACAAGATCTGAGTTTTAATAGTATATAGATAGACTAGCACAAGTGTGCCCGTTGGGCCCGTCCTCGTAGGGTTTCCATTGTAACTGGGAGGGGAGTGGGGGGAGGGAAGGGGAGGGAGGGAGGAAGAGGGAGGGGGGAGGGGGAGGGGGAGGGAGGGAGGAGGGGAGGGGAGGGGGAGGGAGGGGGAGGGAGGAGGGGAGGGGAGGGGGGAGGGAGAGAGGATGGAGGGGGTAGGGAGGGGGAAAGGGGGGAGGGTGGGGGACCTCCCTTTTCCCAGTACCCTCTTTTCCCCGTTGGGCCCCTCCTCGTAGGGTTTCCATTGTAACCGGGAGGGGAGTGGGGGAGGGAAGGGAGGAGGGAGGGGGGAGGGGAGGGAGTGGGGGAGGGGGGAGGGGGGAGGGAGAGTGGAGGGAGGGGTTATGGGGAGGGGGAGGGAGGGGGGAAGGGGACCACCCGTTTTCCAGTACCCCTCTTTCCCGTTGGGCCCGTCCTCATAGGGTTTCCATTGTAACCGGGAGGCGGGGAGGGAGGGAGGGAGGAGGGAGGTGTGAGGGAGGAGGGGAGGGAGGGGGAGGGGAGGGGGTAAGGGGAGGGGGAAGAGGGGGAGGTGGAGGGAGAAGGGGAGGAGGGGGGAAGGGAGGAGGGAGGGGGGACCTCCCCTTTTCCCAGTACCCCTCTTTCCCCGTTGGGCCCGTCCTCGTAGGGTTTCCATTGTAACCGGGAGGTGGGAGGGAGGGGGGAGGGATGGAGGAGGGGATGGGGATGGAGGGGGGATGGGAGTGGGGAAGGGGTTGGGAGGGGAAGGGGGGAGTGGGGAAGGGGGGAAGTGGAGGGAGGGGGGAGGGAGGGGGAAGGGGGGAGGGAGGGGGACCTCTCCTTTCCCAGTACCCCTCTTTCCCCGTTGGGCCCGTCCCGAGGGGTGAGGGAGGTGGGGAGGGATGGGGAGGGAGTTGGGAGGAGGGGGGGAGGGAGTGTGGATGGAGGTGGGAAGGAGTGGGGAGGAAGGGGTTGATGGGGGGAAGGGGACCTCCCCTTTCTTTTTTCGTAACACTTGCCCCGGTGGCCCACGAGCATAGGGGCCCCATGCTGATCTGTGTATGTTAAATGACTTGCAATAAAAAACACAACTTTAAAAAACAATCAGCTGCCTTTCGCAACAATGTTGCAACCATCTCACACAAGCATTGTGACGTCACCAGCTGAAGACCTTGGAAAAAAAAGGTTAAAAATAAAAAGATGTAAATTTGTAAAGAGCAGACACCCAATAGCAGCTGCTTGTCCATTGTGACATCACACGCTGAAGACTAAATCCGCACCCCAGCGCCCTCTATAGAAACTTCAATATGGGGGGGGGCAGCGCTTTAAAACCTCTGTAACTTTAAAACATACGAACAAATTAAATGAAAATATCGCGGCCGGTCAGCCGGGAGGTTGGTGATCAAGGAGGTGCAAACACCGTGCGCCACGGTTTACCGTTTTGCCGGAATCACTGATATATACACAAATCCTGATAAAAACCTACAAGATCTGAGTTTTAATAGTGTACTAGCACAAGTGTGCCCGTTGGGGCCCGTCCTCGTAGGGTTTCCATTGTAACCGGGAGGGGAGTGGGGGGAGGGAAGGGGGAGGGAGGGAGGAGGGGAGGGGGAGGGAGGGGGGGGTGGGGAGGGGGAAGGGGGGGAGGGAGAGGGAGGAGGGGGTAGGGGAGGGTGGGGGGTGGGGGGAGGGAGGGGGGAGGGAGAGGGGAGGTGGGTGGGGGGGAGGGAGAGGGAGGGGGGAGGGAGGGGGGAGGGGAGGGGGGAAGGGGGAGGGAGGGGGACCTCCCCTTTTCCCATTACCCCTCGTAGGGTTTCCATTGTAACCGGGAGGAGGGGAGGGAGGGAAGGGGAGGGAGGGAGGAGGGAGGTGTGGAGGGAGGAGGGAGGGGAGGGGGAGGGAGGGGGGAGGGGAGGGGGAAGGGGGGAAGGGAGAGGGGTAGGGGGGTAGAGGGAGGGAGGGGGAGGGAGGGGAACCACCCCTTTTCCCAGTACCCCTCTTTCCCCGTTGGGCCCGTCCTCGTAGGGTTTCCATTGTAACCGGGAGGGGGGGGGAGGGTGGAAGGAGGGGGGAGGGGGAGAGGGATGGAAGGGTGGAGGGAGGGGGGGAGGGAGTGGGGGAGGGGAGGGAGGAAGGGGGGAGGGAGGGGGGACCTCCCCTTTCCCAGTACCTCTCTTTCCCCGTTGGGCCCTTCCTCGTAGGGTTTCCATTGTAACCGGGAGGAGGGGAGGGAGGGAAGGGGAGGGAGTGAGGAGGGAGGTGTGGAGGGAGGAGGGGAGGGGGAGGGGGACCTCCCTTTTCCCAGTACCCCTCTTTCCCCGTTGGGCCCGTCCTCGTAGGGTTTCCATTGTAACCGGGAGGAGGGGAGGGAGGGAAGGGGAGGGAGGGAAGGGAGAGGGAGGGAGGGAGGTGTGGAGGGAGGAGGGGGAGGGAGGGGGAGAGGAGGGGGAAGGGGGGAGGGAGGGGGACCTCTCCTTTTCCCAGTACCCCTCTTTCCCCGTTGGGACCGTCCCGAGGGGTGAGGGAGGTGGGGAGGGATGGGGAGGGAGTTGGGGAGGAGGGGGGGAGGGAGTGGGGATGAGTTGGGAAGGAGTGGGAGGAAGGGGTTGAGGGGGGAAGGGGGACCTCCCCTTTCTTTTTTCGTAACACTTGCCCCGGTGGCCCACGAGCATAGGGGCCCCATGCTGATCTGTGTATGTTAAGTGACTTGCAATTAAAAACACAACTTTAAAAAACAACATTGCTTTTCGCACAATGTAGCCCAAGCATTGTGACGTCACAAGCTGAAGACTTTGGAAAAAAAAAGGTTTAAAAATCAAAAAATGTAAATTTGTAAAGAGCAGACACCCAATAGCAGCTGCTTGGCACATGGGCATTGTGACATCACAATGAAGATTAATCCGCACCGCAGCGCCCCCCTTCTGTCAAAACTTCGATAAATCAGGGGGGGCAGCGCTTTAAAACCTCTGTAACTTAAAAAATATATGACCAAATTAAATGAAAATATCGCGGCCGGTCAGACGGGAGGTTGGTGATCAAGGCGGTTGCAAAAACCGTGACGCGACGGTTTACAGTTTTGCCGCAATCAGTGATACATACACAAACCCAGGATACAAACATATTTATAAACAAGAAGTGAGTTTTAATAGTATATAGATAGATAGATAGACTAGCACAAGTGTGCCCGGTTGGGCCCGTCCTCGTAGGGTTTCCATGTAACCGGGAGGGGAGTGGGGGGAGGGAGGGAGGAGGGAGGTGTGGAGGGGGGAGGGGAGGGAGGGGGGAGGGGAGGGGGAAGGGGGGAAGGGAGAGGGAGGGGGTAGGGGGGGGAGGGGAGGGGAGGGGAAGGGGGGAGTGGGAGGGGAGGGGAAGGGGGGAGGGAGGGGGACCTCCCCTTTTCCCAGAACCCCTCTTTCCCGTTGGGCCCGTCCTCGTAGGGTTTCCATTGTAACCGGAGGAGGGGAGGGAGGGAAGGGGAGGGAGGGAGGAGGGAGGGGGAGGGGAGGGGGGAGGGAGAGGGGAGGGAGGGGGGTAGGGAGGGGGGAAGGTGGAGGGAAGGGGACCTCCCCTTTTCCCAGTACCCCTCTTTCCCCGTTGGGCCCGTCCTCGTAGGGTTTCCATTGTAACCGGGAGGGGAGTGGGGGGGAGGGAAGAGAGGTGTGGAGGGGGGAGGGGAGGGGGAGGGAGGGGAGGGGAGGGAGGGAGTGGGGAGGGAGAGGGGAGGTAGGGGGAAGGGGAGGGAAGGGGGGAGGGGGACCACCCGTTTTCCCAGTACCCCTCTTTCCCCGTTGGGCCCGTCCTCATAGGGTTTCCATTGTAACTGGGAGGCGGGGAGGGAGAAGGGAGGTGTGGAGGGAGGAGGGGAGGGGAGGGGGGGGAGGGGTAAAGGGGGAGGTGGAGGGATGGGATAGGGAGGGGGATGGGGGGAGGGAGGGGGAAGGGGGAGGGAGGGGGACCTCCACTTTTCCCAGTACCCCTCTTTCCCCGTCCTCGTAGGGTTTCCATTGTAACCGGGAGGCGGGGAGGGAGGGAGGAGGGGGATGGAGGAGGGGGAGGGGAGGGGGGAAGGGGTGGGAGGGGAGGGGGAAGGGGGGAGGGGGGAAGGGGGGGAGGTGGAGGGAGGGGGAGGGAGGGGAGGGAAGGGGGGGAGGGAGGGGGACCTCCCCTTTTCCCTGTACCCCTCTTTCCCCGTTGGGCCCGTCCCCGAGGGGTGAGGGAGGTGGGGAGAGTTGGGGAGGGAGTTGGGGAGGAGGGAGTGGGGATGGAGGTGGGAAGGAGTGGGGAGGAAGGGGTTGAGGGGGGAAGGGGGACCTCCCCTTTCTTTTTTCGCAACACTTGCCCCGGTGGCCCACGAGCATAGGGGCCCCATGCTGATCTGTGTATGTTAAGTGACTTGCAATAAAAAACACAACTTTAAAAAACAATCAGTTGCTTTTCGCAACAATGTAGCAACCATCTCACACAAGCATTGTGACGTCACAAGCTGAAGACCTTGAAAAAAAAGGTTAAAAATAAAAATGTAAATTTGTAAAGAGTAGACACCCAATAGCAGCTGCTTGTCCATTGTGACATCACACGCTGAAGGGGGGTCAACTCGAGCTCATCTCACAGGGGCATTGTGACATCACAGGCTGAAGACCTTCAATAAATCCGCACCGCAGCGCCCCCTATAAATCAGGGTCGTCCGGGAGATTGTCGATTAAGGCGGTGCAAAAACCGTGGGCTCTATGGTTTACCGTTTTGCCCCCACCCACCCATTCTTTCCTCCCCCAGCCGCACTCTTTCTCTCCCCCAACCCCCCTTTCCCCAGCACCCCCCCTTTTGCCGCACTCTCTTCCACCCGCCAGCAATCCCCCTCTCCCCCCGTTGTCCCCCTCCCCAGTCCCACTCTGCCTCCCACCACACTCTCTCCTTCTCCGACCCTCCCGTCTTACTCTCCCTCACCCCCCTTTGCCCACCAGCCCCCCTCTGTTGTCCCTGAGCCGCCGGTCTCCCCCACTCTGTCGTCTCCCCAGCCTGACCCCCCCTCTTACCCCTATCCTTCCCCTCCACCCCCTCCGCGGAGTGCGTCCATTACTGTGGCGTGGCCGAGCCCGGACTACTGGAGAGGATAGGGCGGGGGCGCGCTGAGCCCGGGTGATAGCGGGGAGAGCATCTCCCTCCTTCTCAGTGGGAGAGTGGAGAGAGAGTGTGGGGGAGAGAGGAGAGAAGCGAGAGGAGAAGGGAGCCCCTGATTGTGGGCGGGCGGCTCCACTAACGGCGTCCATCTTGTTGGTGCGAGTGAAGAGAGTGTCCGTGCGTGGCGTCTGGTGACGTCATACGCACAGCAGCGCTTGGGAAAATGTCTTTAGAAAGGAGATAGTCCATACATATATATATATATATATATACACACACACATATATATATATACACAACATGAGTTTAAGTAGTATATAATAATAGATACTAGACAAACCTCCCCCACCCCCCCTCTCTCCCCCCCACCCACTCTTCCCCCCCCCCCCACACTCTCTCCCCCCACTCTCTCCACCCCACCACTCCCCACCGCGGGCCGGTTGGCGGCAGAGCGCCACTCCACTTACTGAGTGGGCATCGGGGAGGGGGGAGCGGCGGCGGCGGCGGGAGGTCCGGGCTGCTGGAGCGGCGGGCAGAGGGCCCGGGGCTGTGACTGTGTCTGTGCCCGGGCTGTGACTGTGCCCGGGGCTGTGTCTGTGCCCGGGGCTGTGTCTGTGTCTGTGCCCGGGGCTGTGTCCGTGTCTGTGCCCGGGGCTGTGACTGTGTCTGTGCCCGGGGCTGTGACTGTGCCCGGGGCTGTGTCTGTGCCTGTGCCTGTGTCTGTGTCTGTGCCCGGGGCTGTGACTGTGTCTGTGCCGGGGCTGTGTCTGTACCCGGGGCTGTGTCTGTGCCCGGGTCTGTGACTGTGTCTGTGTCTGTGCCCGGGTCTGTGACTGTGTCTGTGCCCGGGGCTGTGTCTGTGTCTGTGCCTGTGCCTGTGCCCGGGGCTGTGTCTGTTTCTGTGCCCGGGGCTGTGTCTGTGTCTGTGCCCGGGGCTGTGTCTGTGTCTGTGTCTGTGCCCGGGGCTGTGTCTGTGCCCGGGGCTGTGCCTGTGCCTGTGTCTGTGCCCGGGGCTGTGTCTGTGTCTGTGCCCGGGGCTGTGTCTGTGCCCGGGGCTGTGTCTGTGCCCGGGGCTGTGTCTGTGCCCGGGGCTGTGTCTGTGCCCGGGGCTGTGTCTGTGCCCGGGGCTGTGTCTGTGCCCGGGGCTGTGTCTGTGCCCGGGGCTGTGTCTGTGCCCGGGGCTGTGTATGTGCCCGGGGCTGTGTCTGTGCCCGGGGCTGTGTCTGTGCCCGGGGCTGTGTCTGTGCCCGGGGCTGTGTCTGTGTCTGTGCCCGGGGCTGTGTCTGTGTCTGTGCCCGGGGCTGTGTCTGTGCCCGGGCCTGTGCCTGTGTCTGTGATTGTGCCCGGGGCTGTGTCTGTGCCCGGGCCTGTGTCTGTGCCCGGGGCTGTGTCTGTGCCCGGGCCTGTGTCTGTGCCTGTGTCTGTGCCTGTGTCTGTGTCTGTGTCTGTGTCTGTGTCTGTGTCTGTGTCTGTGTCTGTGTCTGTGTCTGTGTCTGTGTCTGTGTCTGTGTCTGTGTCTGTGCCCGGGCCTGTGTCTGTGCCTGTGTCTGTGCCTGTGTCTGTGTCTGTGTCTGTGTCTGTGTCTGTGTCTGTGTCTGTGTCTGTGTCTGTGTCTGTGCCTGTGTCTGTGCCCGGGGCTGTCTCTGTGCCTGTGTCTGTGCCTGTGTCTGTGCCTGTGCCCGGGCCTGTGTCTGTGCCCGGGGCTGTGTCTGTGCCCGGGCCTGTGTCTGTGCCTGTGTCTGTGCCTGTGTCTGTGCCTGTGTCTGTGCCCGGGCCTGTGTCTGTGCCTGTGTCTGTGCCTGTGTCTGTGTCTGTGCCCGGGCCTGTGTCTGTGCCTGTGCCTGTGTCTGTGTCTGTGCCCGGGCCTGTGTCTGTGTCTGTGCCTGTGCCTGTGTCTGTGCCCGGGCCTGTGTCTGTGCCTGTGTCTGTGTCTGTGTCTGTGCCTGTGCCTGTGTCTGTGTCTGTGCCTGTGTCTGTGCCTGTGTCTGTGTCTGTGCCTGTGTCTGTGCCTGTGCCTGTGTCTGTGTCTGTGTCTGTGCCTGTGTCTGTGTCTGTGTCTGTGCCTGTGTCTGTGTCTGTGCCTGTGCCTGTGTCTGTGCCCGGGGCTGTGTCTGTGCCTGTGCCTGTGCCTGTGCCTGTGTCTGTGCCCGGGGCTGTGTCTGTGCCTGTGCCTGTGCCTGTGCCTGTGCCTGTGCCTGTGCCTGTGTCTGTGCCTGTGCCTGTGTCTGTGCCCGGGGCTGTGTCTGTGCCTGTGCCTGTGCCTGTGCCTGTGTCTGTGCCCGGGGCTGTGTCTGTGCCTGTGTCTGTGCCTGTGCCTGTGCCTGTGTCTGTGCCCGGGGCTGTGTCTGTGCCTGTGCCTGTGCCTGTGCCTGTGCCTGTGTCTGTGCCTGTGCCTGTGCCTGTGCCTGTGTCTGTGCCTGTGTCTGTGCCTGTGCCTGTGTCTGTGCCTGTGCCTGTGCCTGTGTCTGTGCCTGTGTCTGTGCCTGTGTCTGTGCCTGTGCCTGTGTCTGTGTCTGTGTCTGTGCCCGGGGCTGTGCCTGTGCCTGTGTCTGTGCCCGGGGCTGTGCCTGTGCCTGTGCCTGTGCCTGTGCCTGTGCCTGTGCCTGTGCCTGTGCCTGTGTCTGTGCCTGTGTCTGTGCCTGTGCCTGTGCCTGTGCCTGTGCCTGTGCCTGTGTCTGTGCCTGTGTCTGTGCCTGTGCCTGTGCCTGTGTCTGTGCCTGTGTCTGTGTCTGTGTCTGTGCCTGTGCCTGTGTCTGTGTCTGTGCCTGTGTCTGTGCCTGTGCCTGTGCCTGTGCCTGTGCCTGTGCCTGTGCCTGTGTCTGTGTCTGTGCCTGTGCCTGTGTCTGTGTCTGTGCCTGTGCCTGTGTCTGTGCCTGTGCCTGTGCCTGTCTGTGCCTGTGCCTGTGTCTGTGTCTGTGCCTGTGCCTGTGTCTGTACCTGTGTCTGTGCCTGTGTCTGTGCCTGTGTCTGTGTCTGTGCCTGTGTCTGTGCCTGTGTCTGTGCCTGTGTCTGTGCCTGTGCCTGTGTCTGTGCCTGTGTCTGTGCCCGGGGCTGTGTCTGTGCCTGTGTCTGTGTCTGTGTCTGTGCCTGTGCCTGTGCCTGTGTCTGTGTCTGTGTCTGTGCCTGTGTCTGTGCCCGGGGCTGTGTCTGTGCCTGTGTCTGTGCCTGTGCCTGTGCCTGTGCCTGTGCCTGTGCCTGTGCCTGTGCCTGTGCCTGTGCCTGTGCCTGTGCCTGTGCCTGTGCCTGTGCCTGTGTCTGTGCCCGGGGCTGTGCCTGTGTCTGTGCCTGTGCCTGTGTCTGTGCCTGTGTCTGTGTCTGTGCCTGTGCCTGTGCCTGTGTCTGTGCCCGGGGCTGTGCCTGTGCCTGTGCCTGTGTCTGTGCCTGTGTCTGTGTCTGTGCCTGTGCCTGTGCCTGTGCCTGTGCCTGTGCCTGTGTCTGTGCCTGTGTCTGTGCCCGGGGCTGTGTCTGTGTCTGTGCCTGTGCCTGTGCCTGTGTCTGTGCCCGGGGCTGTGCCTGTGTCTGTGTCTGTGCCTGTGCCTGTGTCTGTGCCCGGGGCTGTGCCTGTGTCTGTGCCCGGGGCTGTGCCTGTGTCTGTGTCTGTGCCTGTGCCTGTGTCTGTGCCTGTGCCTGTGCCTGTGCCTGTGCCTGTGTCTGTGCCTGTGTCTGTGCCTGTGCCTGTGCCTGTGTCTGTGCCCGGGGCTGTGCCTGTGTCTGTGTCTGTGTCTGTGCCTGTGCCTGTGCCTGTGCCTGTGCCTGTGCCTGTGCCTGTGTCTGTGCCTGTGCCTGTGCCTGTGCCTGTGCCTGTGTCTGTGCCTGTGTCTGTGTCTGTGTCTGTGCCCGGGCCTGTGCCTGTGTCTGTGCCCGGGCCTGTGCCTGTGTCTGTGTCTGTGCCTGTGTCTGTGCCTGTGTCTGTGCCTGTGTCTGTGCCTGTGACTGTGTCTGTGCCCGGGGCTGTGTCTGTGCCCGGGCCTGTGCCTGTGTCTGTGATTGTGCCCGGGCCTGTGTCTGTGCCTGTGCCCGGGGCTGTGTCTGTGCCCGGGGCTGTGTCTGTGCCCGGGCCTGTGCCTGTGTCTGTGATTGTGCCTGTGACTGTGTCTGTGCCTGTGACTGTGTCTGTGCCCGGGGCTGTGACTGTGTCTGTGCCTGTGACTGTGTCTGTGCCCGGGGCTGTGCCTGTGTCTGTGTCTGTGCCCGGGCCTGTGTCTGTGCCTGTGTCTGTGCCCGGGCCTGTGTCTGTGCCCGGGCCTGTGTCTGTGCCCGGGGCTGTGTCTGTGCCCGGGGCTGTGTCTGTGCCCGGGCCTGTGCCTGTGTCTGTGATTGTGCCCGGGCCTGTGTCTGTGCCCGGGCCTGGAGCTGTGATCTGGCCGAGCCGGGACCACTCAAGGGCGGCGGCTGTGGGAGAGAAGCGAGGGGGGAGGGGAGAGAGGAGAGAAGCGGGGGGAGAGCGGAGGGGAGCAGAAGCGAGGGAGGAGGGGGGAGGGGAGAGGAGGGAGGAGGGGGGGAGGGGAGAGGGGAGAAGCAGCAGCAGCGAGGGGAGAGGGGAGACAAGCAGCAGCGAGTGGAGAGGGAGCAGGGGAGAGGGGAGAAGCAGGAGTGAGGGGAGAGTGTTGTGGGGAGCCGGTGACTGCGGGCGGGCGGCCTCGCCAACGGCGTCCATCTTGTGTGGGCGTGCGTGCGTGCCTCTGGTGACGTCAGACGCACAGCAGCCCTTGGAAAAAGGTGTGTGGAAATGAGAGTTTAAACTTTAAAATGTCTGCGACTTAAAAACTATACGACCAATGTGAATAAAACTTGTCATAAAGTGTCGTGTGTTTGCGCTGTGATTGGACACACAGGTATTCCAACGTGCCCGCGTTCACGTCAGCACCATCTTGTCCCCCTCCTGCGCATGCGTGTTAAACCGTCCCCATGCCCACCATTCCTCCCCCCCTCCCCCCTCTACCTGCAGGCAGGTCACAACATCTCATTCCTAACGTCACATAATATCAACCAACACACCTGCATATCTTACAAACACATGTCAAACTAAATACATAATTCATTGTTACTATGTACGTAGGTTCACTAAACGGGCTTTCCCCCCATATATATATCAAAAATCTTCTAACCCACCACTCTATCTCCAGGTCCCTCAAGTCGACCAACTTGGGGCTACTGACTATCCCGCAGTCTAGGCTTAAGCTCAGGGGTGACAGCATCCCTCTCCCCATCAGAACTGCCCCCTCCATCGACTCCTTTAAGTCCAGGCTCAAAACCTATTTCTACTCCCTAGCGTTTGAGGCCCTCTAAGGGGGCGCTGTGAACTGTTTATGTATGTGCTGTTATGTTTGTGTGCCATTGTATGTTCGTTCTTAGTACCTGAACTGTTGTACAGCACTGTGGTCAACGTGGGTTGTTTTTAAATGTGCTATACAAATAAAATTGTCTTGACTTGACTTGACTTATACAGAACATAATCCTCAAATCTTTTAGGTGTTCTTGTAATTCTATTAGACCTGCGTCCATCTGTCTGTGTTGGATTTTTCATTTTTCCCCGAAATATCCAGCTCCAGCTGTGTCAAGTCAAGTCAACTTTATTTTTTCACATACATATACAAGATGTGCAGTGAAATGAAAGTGGCAACGCCTGCAGATTGTGCTAAAACCACAAAACAGAAAAAAAAAAAAATTAACACAAAAATAAATGAATAGTCAATTAAATTAGTCCCTGGTGAAATGAGAGTTAACAGTCCTGATGGCCTGTGGGAAGAAACTCCGTCTCATCCTCTGTGTATTCACAGCGTGACAGTGGAGGCGTTTGCCTGACCGTATCAGTAGAAACAGTCCGTTACTGGGGTGGTAGGGGTCCCCCATAATGTTGCTGGCTCTGGATTTGCACCTCCTGATGTATAGGTCCTGCAGGGAGGCGAGTGTAGTTCCCATAGTGCGTACAGCCGACGCACTACTCTCCACAGAGCCTTCCTGTCCTGGGCAGAGCTGTTCCCAAACCAGATTGTGATGTTTCCGGACAAGATGCTTTCTTCAGCCCCAGAGTAGAAGCACTGTGATGTGTTATCACAGTGGATTAAATGTTCGTCAATATCAGGATCTGGTTGTGATGATGTGTTATCACTGTGGATTAAATGTTCATCCCTCTCTGAAGTGCTTCCAGGATTTACACCTACGGTTGGCCTAACAATCAGTGGATAGTTTGGTTGAACCATTTGGTGTGTTCGTCACCTTTTGGCAAGTACGCTCTCATTTGATCGACATGACGACGATCGACTCTTCCCTCACTCAACTTTACATTGTACAGAACTTCACTGATGACTTCTGCTATCATTGCGTAAAGCCAAGTCACATCAAAGATTCGTTTCTTGCATCCTCGATCTTCCTTCGAACAGTTTTGTTGAGATCGGGTCACAGACTGTCAAGTTTAGTGCGAATCTTTCTTCTGAACATCAGTTCACTGGGTGACTATCCAATCGTTCCTTGAGGTGTGACTCGGTACGTCAGCAATAACATCTGGATCTTTAGTTCCAGGTCTGTTCCTTTTCCTTTCTTCACACCTGCTTTCACCGTCTGTACCCCTCTTTCTGCTAGTCTGTTGCTGGACAGGTGCTTGGGTGATGTTTGAATGTGGCAGATGTTGTTGCTGCTGAGGAACTTGGCAAATTCTTCAGACACAAACTGCGTACCGTTGTCTGTGACCACCGTTTCTGGTAACCCATGAGTTGCAAACAACCGCCTCAGGGCAATCACTGTTGCTGCAGCTGTTGTGTGTTTTACCCGCATGGCTTCAATCCATTTGCTGTGAGCATCGACCACAATCAGCACATTCTCATTGTCGAGGCTGGCATAGTCACAGTGAATTTGACTCCACGGTCCCTCAGGGAACTCCCATGGATGGATTGGGGCTGCAACAGGACTATACTGACTCTGCTGACAGCTTGGACAACTTCTCACTTGTTAGAGTCAGAGAGTCATAGAGTCCTACAGCACAGAAAGAGGCCCTTCGGCCCATCGAGTCCGTGCCGCCCGTTACCAAACAGTCTAATTTTAATCCCATTTTCCCGCATTTGGACCGTAGCCCTGAATGTTGTAGGATTTCAAGTGCCCATCCAAATGCCTCTTAAACGTTGTGAGTGTTCCCACCTCCACCACCACCCCAGGCAGTGAGTTCCAGACTCCAACCACCCTCTGGGTGAAAAAGTTATTTCTCACATCCCCCCGAAACCTCCCTCCCCTTACCCTGTATCTATGTCCCCTCGTTGTTGAACCTTCCACCAGTGGAAGAAGTTCCCCGCCATCTACCTTATCTATGCCCCTCATGATCTTGTACATCTCGATCATGTCCCCTCTCAGCCTTCTCTGCTCCAGGGAAAACAACCCCAGTCTGCTCAGTCTCTCCTCATAGCCGAGGCCCTTCATTCCTGGCAGCATCCTGGTGAATCTCCTCTGCACCCTCTCTGTTCCAACTCTTTGTTGATTCCTGCCCACCAGGCGTATGATCTTGCCAATGCCTTCATTTTCACAATGCCAGGGTGCGTGCTATGAAGTTCTTCAAGGATTCTAGTCCTCATCTCCAGATTATCTGGGATAACCACTCATAGTCCCCACAGGATTATGTCATCCTCAACTGACAGCTCTTCTTTCTTGCTGGCAAAGGGCTTTACTTCTTCTGGAAGATTCCTTGCACTTGGCCACCCTTCCATGATGTGGTTCTTCACCTTGGAGAGAACTCTGTCCTCCTTGGTGGCTCTCTTCACTTGTCCATCAACAGGGC
Source organism: Rhinoraja longicauda (assembly GCF_053455715.1). Taxonomy (NCBI): domain Eukaryota; kingdom Metazoa; phylum Chordata; class Chondrichthyes; order Rajiformes; family Arhynchobatidae; genus Rhinoraja; species Rhinoraja longicauda. The sequence goes on from NC_135968.1 coordinate 48,097,505, forward strand.
ATGTGTCCAGCTCGGTGGGCATGTTGATGTGTGTCTCTGGTGCTTCATCAAGCTCAGCGAGCTCCAGATGATTCCATGAAGAGTCCTCTTCGTGGATCGGCAAGCGTGACAACGCATCTACATTCTGGTGTTTCTTGCCTTCTCGATGGACTATCTTGTAACTGTAGGCAGACAGGATCATATGCCATCGTGCTATACGAGCAGAGGCCATCAAGCTGGCCGGCTTGTGGTCTCCAAACAGTCCCATCAGAGGCTTGTGATCAGTCACAATGGTGAAAGACCTTCCATGTAACTGCTTGTGGACTTCTTCAGTCCGAAGATTATCTATAAACCCTCCTTTTCAAATTGCGCGTAGTTCATTTTGCTGGGCTTGAGAATGCGTGAAGCGAAAGCTATCGGGCGTTCTTGTCCATCTGATTCAACATGGCTTATCACAGCACATAAGCCATAGGGGCTTGAATTCATTTGGAGCAGGATGGGTTTGGCTGGATCAACTTTATAACCATATAACCATATAATAACTACAGCACGGAAACAGGCCCGTTCGGCCCTACCAGTCCACGCCGACCATTCTCTCTGACCTAGTCTCATCTACCTGCTCTCAGACCATAACCCTCCAATCCCCTCTCATCCATATACCTATCCAATTTACTCTTAAATAATAAAATCGTGCCTGCCTCCACCACTTCCACCGGAAGCCCATTCCATACAGCCACCACCCTCTGAGTAAAGAAGTTACCCCTCATGTTACCCCTAAACTTTTGTCCCTCAATTCTAAAGTTATGTCCCCTTGTTGGAATCTTCCCCACTCTCAAGGGGAAAAGCCTACCCACGTCAACTCTGTCCGTCCCTCTTAAAATTTTAAAAACCTCTATCAAGTCCCCCCTCAACCTTCTACGCTCCAAAGAATAAAGACCCAACCTGTTCAACCTCTCTCTGTAGCTTAAGTGCTGAAACCCAGGCAACATTCTAGTAAATCTCCTCTGTACCCTCTCCATTTTGTCGACATCCTTCCTATAATTTTGTAACTTTGTCACACTGCATCACACTGCCTTCCCACATTGCATCAACTTTGTCTTGAAGAGGACAAAGACCATTCTTGTTCAGTCCATGTCCGAGATAGTCGACTGACTCTTGCATCAGTGCACACTCCTCCTTCTTCAGACGTAACGTCTCTAGTCTTGACAGGACCGCTTCCAGGTTCCTGAGGTGCTCTTCGTCAGTCTTTCCGCTGATGATGATATCATCAAGGTATGGCTTGCACATGGGAATATCGGCTAGCAGACTCTCCATGGTTCTCTGGAACATGGCTGTACGCTGGATATCCCAAAGGGCAGTCTGGTATATTCGTAGAGACCTTTATGTGTGTTAATCGTGGTGAACTTTCGAGCTCCAGGGTCTAACTCTATCTGATGATAGGCATGGGAGAGGTCTAGTTTAGAGAACGTTTCTCCTCCTTCTAGTTCCTGCAGTAGATCCTCCAAAGTTGGAAGGGAATACTGTTCGACTTTCAGCACCTTATTTGCTGTGAGCTTGTAGTTGCCGCAGACTCTCATTCTCCCATCTGGTTTCGGAACAGCTATGATCGGGCATGCGGAATCTGCTGTCTTCACTGGCTTGATAATGCCATCCTGCAGCAAGTCATCCAATGCGGCATCAATCTGCTTTCTAGCAGCATATGAAACAGGAGCTGCCTTGTAAAACTTTGCTCCCCTGTTTTTGTCTTGTGGATATGTCTTGGCTTGGTATCCCTTCAGTACTCCATGGCTGCTGTTATCAAACAGTTTGGCATGTCTGTTGAATACTGTGTCCATGGCATCTTGCAAACTGTGCATACTACTCGGTGGACTTAATCTTGAATCTGGTGCGTTTTGGCTGACTAGCTTTGACAACAATCCAGGGTACTTCCTTAACCAGTCTCTTCCCATTAGGGTTGCACCTTTCTTTACTACCACTTGGGTCAGCGTTTCTGGCTTACGGTGAGGTTCGAGCTGTACCTGTACCACTGCTTGTCCGTAGATGTCAACCTTCTCTCCAGTGTAGGATTTCAGCTTGATGCTACTGGGATCTAGCCTAGGGTCTTTACCGAGTTTGCTGGAGACTTCGTCTGGTATGATAGTCCATGGACTTCCCGTGTCAACTTCTAGTTGTACCTCCCTGCCGTTCACTATCAAAGTGGCTTTATACGGTTCAGAGTTCGACAACTTGTTGATCGATTCATCGTCCAAGTGGCTCGTGGTTTTCCCTGATGATGAATTCCAAGCTGCCTCCTCCAAATGGTTTGTTTTTTTCTGAGATTGTCCTCTCCTCCGCTGGTCGGCTCTAACAGCCTCACACTGACTCTTAGTGTGACCCATTCCGGAGCACCTGAAGCACCTGCCATCTCAAAATTTGCACCTCGTTGGCTCTTGGCTGCCACCACATCTCCAGCATTTCTTGGAGTAGTGACCCTCGTCTTTGGGTGTCGTTGGTTGACTCCTTGTCTTCTGTTGTTCAAACGCCTTCCTTTGAAGCTGATTGACGGAGATAGTATTCTCTGGAGGCCTTCCGATCTTCTGGATCTGCTCTACATCTTGTCCATCGTTCATCGTCCAAGTGGCTTGTGGTTTGAGAACGCCGTATTGACTGCGTTCTCAAAGGTTAATTTTTGTGTACCCTACAGTTTCCGCTGGATGTTCATTGCGGCACGGTGGCGCAGCGGTAGAGTTGCTGCCTTACAGCGAATGCAGCGCCGGAGACCTGGGTTCCATCCCGACCACGGGTGCTGTATGTACGGAGTTTGTAAGTTCTCCCCGTAACCTGCGCGGGTTTTCTCCGAGATCTTCTGTTTCCTCCCACACTCCAAAGACGTACAGGTTTGTAGGTTAATTGGCTTGGTAAATGTAAAAATTGTCCCTAGTGGGTGTGGGATAGTGTTAATGTGCGGGGATCGCTGGGCGGTGCATACCCGGTGGGCCGAAAGGGCCTGTTTCCACGCTGTATCTCTAAAACTAAAAAAATAAAATAAAGAAACACACCCCACCACCAATCTGTCTCTCAGCATATTCTCCAGTTCCTTCAAATTACACCCCTCACTTAACTGTCAAAGCATTGCTATGAACTGAGGGATTGTTTCATTTGCTTGGGTGCAGGTATAGAATCGATACCTTTGCACTATTTCTGTTGGTTTTGGCGAGAAATGAGCAATTAAAGCATCCTTACATTCCTGATATGTTTTACTTGTAGGCTTAGCTGGCTGCAGCAATGCTCGTAGGGTGTGGTAACCCTTGCTTCCTAAACCTGTAAGGAACAATGCACTTTTCTTCTCTTCTGACATGATATCGTTTGAAGTGAACCACTCCTCCAAGACCTCAGTCCATCCCTCAATAGTGGAACCAGATCCTAACTGGGGCACATTCCCAACAATTGGGTTAGCCATGGTTACACTATTAATACTCGGTTCACAACAACACTGTTTAACCGTTATCACCGTCGCTGCTCTGCTCTCCGATACTCGGATACTCGCCGTCGGTGGCGGTTGCTGGGGACAAAATGGCGGCGGCTGAACTGGGGCCTTGGGCTGCACGGCACCTATGTAGGGTGGCTTAGCTATTACTGGCAAGCAAACACGGTTGATGTTCTGCTGGCTATGGCTGCCTCTATGTGCTGCGCTGCATGGCTACAGCACTGCTTGTACGGGAGGTTGCATCGATGGGCTGTTAGAGGAATCCCATCCTCGTCGCCAAATTGTTGTGTATTTGTGCTGTAATTGGACTATGAATAAATCTTGGAAACACACGTATTCAAACGTGCCTGTATTCATGTTAGCGCCATCTTAAGTCTTCCCTGCGCATGCGTACAATCACGCAAGTCATTTCATATTAAAAGTTATTTCATATTAAATCAGGTTCCCAGACCCAACAGTCGCCAGGAGAGTGGTGATTAAGGTGGCGCTAAATCTGTGCCGCTATGGTTTACCATTTTGGCTGCAGGGTGAAAAATGTGTTTAGAAATGAAAGTTTTAAACTTTAAAATCTCTCTAACTTAAAAGATATACGACCAATTTAAATAAAACTTGTTTTAAAGCCGGCAAGAGAGTGGTGATTAAGGTGGTGCTAAAATTATGCCGCTATGGTTTACCGTTTTGGCTGCAGGTCCACATTTTCAGACACAATACAATACAATACAATATATCTTTATTGTCATTGTACCCAGGGGTACAACGAGATTGGGAATGCGCCTCCCATACGATGCAATAATTTAAGTAATTTAGACAACAGCAACCCAACGAAACAAATGTAACAGTTTTAGACAGGGTAAAGTGCAAGTTGATCTATGCGTTGTGACCATCCGGCTCAGCAGGACCGGTTCATAGCAGCTATGGCCTTGGGGATGAAGCTGTTCCTGAGTCTGGAGGTGCGGGCGTAGAAGGCCTTGTATCGTCTGCCTGATGGAAGGAGTTCGAACAGACTGTTGCAGGGGTGTGAAGAGTCTTTGTGGATGCTGGTGGCTTTTCTGAGGCATCGTGTGTTGTAGATGCCCTCCAAGTCTGGTAGCTGTGTTCCGATGGCCCTCTGAGCTCTATGGACTACCCGCTGAAGAGCTTTCCTTTCTGCCTCCGTGCAGCTGAGGTACCACACAGGGATGCCATGCGTTAGGATACTCTCTATGGTGCAGCGGTAGAATGTCGTCAGCAGCTGTTGGGGTAGACCAGACTTCTTCAGTGTTCTTAGGTAGAACAGTCGTTGCTGTGCCTTCTTGACCAGCGCAGCAGTGTTATTGGACCATGTTAGGTCCTCCGAAATGTGAGTGCCCAGAAACTTGAAGCTGAACACTCTCTCCACACTGTCCCCGTTGATAGAGATCGGGGCATATTCCCCGTTATGTGACCTACGGAAGTTGATGATCAGCTCTTTGGTCTTGGTGATATTTAGGGACAGGTTGTTCTCCGAGCACCAGTCCGCCAGGTTCTGCACCTCTGCTCTATAGTTTGTTTCATCACGGTTGGTGATCAGCCCGATCACCGTTGTGTCGTCTGCAAACTTGACAATGGTGTTGGTATATATATACGTACAAATATATATATACATATATATACATATATATATATACAAGATCTGATAGATAGATAGATGGATGGATGGATGGACAATCTCTTGCTATCCACTGCTGCTGTAACTGTAAATTTCCCCGGTGTGGGACGAATAAAGGAATATATTATTATTATTTTTAAAAAACTGGTCCATTCAGAATTGTGATTCCTTGTTTAACCTAAGTTGGGGTATATAGGATACAAACTTGCAACGTTCCATTGGTGCTGCTCTTGGTTACTTTAGTAAATGAGGTGTCAGCCCGTCGTCAGGTGCAAAGAAACCTTCATAACATTACATTTATTTATGAGGTGTCTCGGTGCGAATGACAGATATTTCACTGAAGGCCCGGTTTGTTCAGATTTGCTCCTGATCCTGCATGGTTTACATCTGAGAGACAGATTCTAAATGCAACACTATGGAGCAGGGATAGATAGCAACAGGGTACATTTGGCAGTGATGTGCCCCTGAGTCAGAGAGTTGCAGTTCAGTGACTGGCGACACGATGATACATGCATATCTATCCAGGCTGGTATTCCAATGCAAGACTGAAAACATCTTGCCATTTTCCTTAATTTGCCCGGCCTTTCTATCCGACCCTTACTGCCCTCAAGAAGGTGGCAAGCTGCCTTTTGAACTACTACTTTCTGCTTCCGACACTCCCACAATATTGCTGGGGAAGCAATGCCAGGATGTATGCGGGCAATGAACATGAATACTGAACATGACTAACTGATAATGCAGTGTAGGAAAATAACTGCAGATGCTGGTACAAATCGAAGGTATCACAAAATGCTGGAGTAACTCAGTGGGTCAGGCAGCATCTCTGGAGAGAAGGAATGGATGACGTTTCGGGTCGAGACCCTTCTTCAGACTGATATCGAGGGGGGGTGCGGGACAAAGAAGGGATATAGGTGGAGACAGGAAGACAGTGGGAGAACTGGGAAGGAGGAGGGGAAGAGAGGGTTAGAGGAGCTATCTAAAGTTAGAGAAGTCAATGTTCATACTGCTGGGCTGTAAGCTGCCCGGGCAAAATATGAGGTGCTGTTCCTCCAATTTGCGGTGGCTCACTATGGCACTGGAGGAGGCCCATGACAGAAAGGTCAGACTGGGAGTGGGAGGGGGAGTTGAAGTGCTCACCAACCAGGAGATCAGATTGGTTAAGGCGGACTGAGCGAAGGTGTTGAGCGAAACGATCGCCGAGCCTGCGTTTAGTCTTGCCGATGTAGAGAAGTTGACATCTGGAACAGCGGATGCAATAGATGAGGTTGGAGGAGGTGCAGGTGAATCTCTGTCTCACCTGGAAAGACTGTTTGGGTCCTTGGATGGTGTTGAGGGGGGAGGTAAAGGGACAGGTGTTGCATCTCTTGCAGTTGCAGGGGAAAGTACCTGGGGAGGGCCTGATAATGCAGGATAGACGCAAAGTGCTGGAGTAACTCAGCGGGACAGGCAGCATCTCTGGAGGGAAGGAATGGGTGACGTTTCAGGTCGAGACCCTTCTTCAGACTGAGATTCGGGGAGAGGGAAACGAGAGATAGAGATGCCGATATAATGAGATATAGAACAGAAATGAAAGATCTGCAAACAGTAACAATAATCAAGAAAGTGGTCCATTGTTAGCCGTGGGCTCGGTGATAACGAGTTATAAGAATGGAAACTGCAGGACACCAGTGAAACTCATACAATGAATTAGGTGGGGGAGAGACGGAGAGAGGGGATACAAGGGTTACTCGAAGTTAGAGAAATCAATATTCATACCGCTGGGATGTTGGCTGCCTAAGCTAAATATAGGCTGCTGTTCCTCCAATTTGCATTTGATCTTGCCGAAGCAAAGAGTCCACACTTGGAACAGCAGATACAGTAGATGAGGTTGGAGGAGGTGCCTAACCAGAAAGGACAGCCTGGGTCCGTGGACAGAATGGAGGGAGGAGGTATAGGGTCCTGATAATGCAGGATGGTTTACGAAATTCAGGAGAACTGGCAAGTGGTGATGTCCTCATGGGGCAGAGGTCACACGTTTTGGAGGTGCCTTTAGACCAGTGCAGAAAACTAATGATAACACATTTTGTCAAGAGATTTACACCACAGCCGCAGTGCATGTGCGGTAGAGCGAAGACTGATTTAGGGTGGTTTGGTGGGGTGCCAGCCAATCAGTCTTCTTATAACAGAGCTTTATTTGTCGTTCGGTACCGAAGTACCGAACGAAACTACATAGCAGTCATAGAAAAAAAGAAAAGAACACAAGACACATGACCCCAACACAAACGTCCATCACAGTGACTCCAAACACCCCCTCACTGTGATGGAGGCAACAAAATTTCCCCTCTCTTCCCCACGCCCACGGACAGACAGCTCGTCCCTGACCGACCCGCACAGTCCCCGCACCGGGCGCTGAAACGTCTCGCGGCCGAACCGGGCGATGAAAGGCCCGCGACCAAGCCTTGCGCAGCTAAGTCCCGCAGCCGAGCCGCACCAGCGTTGAAAAGTCCCGCAGCCGAGCCGCACCGGGCGGTGTTAAGTCCCGCAGCCGAGCCGCACCAGCGGTATTAAGCCCCGCAGCCGAGTTGCACCGGGCGGTGTTAAGTCCCGCAGCCGAGCCGCACCAGCGGTATTAAGCCCCGCAGCCGAGTTGCACCGGGCGGTGTTAAGTCCCGCAGCCGAGCCGCACCGGGATGTAAAGTAAAGTCCCGCAGCCGAGCCGCACCGGGCGGTGTAAGTCCAGCGGCCGAGCCGCACCGGGGGATGTAAAGTCCCGCAGCCGAGCCGCACCCCGCGCCGTGAGGAAGAGAAAAGTTCCCCACACCCACCCACACCCACCCCCCACACACCACCACCCCCTCCCACACATACACAACCAAAAAAATATATATAAAAATCATCCCAACTCCGACACTCAACAAAAAAAAGACGGACAGACTGCTAGTCAGCCGCTGCCGTTAGGCGCCGCCCTGCATGGTGCCAAATCTTTTGAGAGCTGTTAAGAGCCGTTGTCACGGTGATGTTAAAGGAGGTGGTCTCAGCAAAAGTAATTATCATCACAATCATACTTTATTAGCCAAGTATGTTTTGCAACATACGAGGAACTTCATTTGCCGTACAGTCATAACAATAAAAAGCAACAGGACACACAAAATACATTTTAACATGAACATCCACCACAGTGACTCCTCCACATTCCTCACTGTGATGGAAGGTGAACAAAAGTTCAATCTCTTCCCTTCTTTGTTCTCCCGCGGTCGGGAGCCTCGAGCCTTCCATTGACGGGGCGATCTTGGCTCCCGTAGCCGTCGGTCGGGCCCTCCGTGTCGAGGCGATCAAGCTCCCACATCGGGGGATCTCAGCTCCCCTGCAGTGGGCGATCTACCCCGGGTCGGGGCTGGTTGAAACCTTCGAAAACAGCTTGGAGCTTCCCAACATTGGTCTCTTCCCGAGACTGCGAGCTCCTCGATAGTGAAATCCGTTGGAGCGTTGATCCCAGGCTCCGATAGTAAGTCCACAGCCCCGCGGTGGGGTCAAAGTCAGTCTCAAGCAAGGCCGCCAGCTCCACAATGTTAGACCGCAGATCAACCGGAGATACGATCCGGAAAACAATCGCATCTCCGGCAAGGACCCTATCTCCGATAATGTTAATGGATATCACAGGTAGATGATAGAAACAAATTGCTATATAATGGATATGATAGAAGCAAATGATAGATAACATAATAATATAAACGATAAATGATAGTTAACATCGCTGCTGGACAACGACTCCCACCCCATGCAGGACACTGTCACTGCACTGAGTAGCTCCTTCAGTGACAGACTCCTTCACCCCAAGTGTGTGAAGGAGAGATATAGGAGGTCCTTCCTTCCCGCTGCTGTGAGACTGCACAACCAGCACTGCTCCCAGCAAGGTTCAATGATCCCAGGCATTTTCCTTTGGGCAGGATAGAACTCCAACCACCAGAGTGTTTCCCCTTTAATGATAGAACTCCAACCACCAGAGTGTTTCCCCTTTAATGATAGAACTCCAACCACCAGAGTGTTTCCCCTTTAATGATAGAACTCCAACCACCAGAGTGTTTCCCCTTTAACGATAGAACTCCAAACACCAGAGTGTTTCCCCTTTAATGATAGAACTCCAACCACCAGAGTGTTTCCCCTTTAACGATAGAACTCCAACCACCAGAGTGTTAACCCTTTAATGATAGAACTCCAATCACTAGAGTGTTTCCCCTTTAATGATAGAACTCCAACCACCAGAGTGTTTCCCCTTTAATGTCCATTGACTTCAGTTTTATTTATCAGAGCACTTTCTGAGAATACATGGAAAAGGACGAGGCAAGAAGGCACAGGACGTTTGCACTACAGCAGTGCAACCTGAACTACTTTAGTCAAAGCCCCATCTGCAACAGCAGCATAGAATCTGAGTCAACAGACATGGGGAAATGCAGGCACACAATCTCTTTGGCTTTTATTTTCAGCTGTGTCAAATCTGTGCTCCGTGAAGTAGCAAAGCTCATCTGTACAATCAATTCCCTCTTCGGTTTCTGAAAAGAAGAATATTGAAGGCAAAGTGAGAAATATTGGGATCTTGCTATCTGTTCATCGTCATGGATGATCTGGAAACATGCCTTTACACCGGGGGGGTGGGGAGAACAAATTGGATAGGAGTATTCAGAGTGAGTAGGAATACTTTAGACTTCAGAAATACAGCACGGAAACAAGCCCTTCTATGCCAACACACACTAGGGACAATTTTACAACTGACCAAAGTCAATTAACCTACAAACCTGTCAAGGGAGGTAATTGGAGAACCCAAAGAAATTCCACATGGTCGCAGGGAGAACAGATAAACTCCATACAGACATAGTCGAAATTGAACCCGGGTCCCTGGTGCTGAAAGGCATCAACTCTACCGTTTTTCCACTGTGCTGCCCCATTTTTAAACACTTCCCATTTTTAGACACTTCCCATTTTGTTCCCCAATTGCCCTGGCTCTATATATAAGACCATGTTTACTTTACGTAAACTGGGAGTAGCTGGGAAGAGGAGAGGCTGTCGTACAGTCTGTCTCCCTTCTCATATCGTAGTTTCATCCAACGAAGTGGGGCTCCAGTACTACAGAGGAGACTGTAATGGAGATGCCTGTGCTACAGTTATAATTACACATCATGCCCAGCTCAGTATACAGCAGTGAGTCATCACCTTTATTCCACAGGACCGACGCAGACTGGTGCAAATGAACGAGCAGACGTTGTGCTCAAGCACTACGTTGCATCTCACATTCTCCAAAGCCGCACACCTCTCCATGGCCAATCAGCAGCTGGTCACATCCCCCATCAATCACTGTTTGAGTACAGGCTCCCCTTCTGCTCTCACACTCACTGGCTGTCTAAAACCAACGCATGTGGATAGCTTGCACGTCCTGGCCGGTATTGCTCCACCAGGAATCTACAGATCAGTTGCCGGTGGAACTGAACGTAGTGGGCAAGTTGGGAATGCCCGCCATCCCTGTCACTCCCATCACCCGGCCCCAAACTGCCTGAAGTGGAGGAAGAGCTTCCTTCACACAGTCCATCACCTGTCACAGTCTCCTCAAGCAACCAGACCAGCCTTGTTGGGAAAGAAACGCAGCGAAAACCACCACCACCTTTGCTGCCAATCCCAACCAAGGAACAGCTACCACCTGGTCACAGGTGTGACTGCAAGACCTGGAAGACCCTCAATAGGCTTGGTACAGGGATAGGCCGATGCACGACCAACATGACCAAATGGGGCTGTGCAGATGCGGCAGGCACAGAATGTGAATGTGGAACATCTGTACAATCCGTGCCACACCTACTAAGATGCCCACTTCCTGGTGAACAATGCTGCCTGGAACATCTAGCGGTGGCAAACGAGAAGGATGTCCACTGTGCAAGAGCCCGGCCCTACATTTGAAACATAGATAATGGACACGAGAGAAGAAGACACCCTCTTCAATCATGCACCAGCCTCTCCACTCAGTTACAGTAGGTTGACCCACTTTAACTGAGACCTTAGGGCTTTGGAAGAGATGTAAGAGAAGAAAATCAACTTGTATGCCGAGTTGGTGGTTGAGACAGATATCATTACTATGCAGCTGTAAACTGCAAGCTGTACCTTGCAATAAAACGTTATTCCTTCATCACATATCTATGCACTCTAAATGGCTCGATTGTAATCATGTTCTGTCTTTCCACTGATTGGTTAGCATGCAATGAAAGTTTTTCACTCTAGCTCGGTACATGAGACAATAAAATGAACTGAAACTGAAGGAAAGGTACCAAAAAGTCCATTGCAATTGTGGATAGCATGAATAGTGGGTGATAATAGTGGCCGCCCCACCAGCGGCCTGCAGACTTTAACATCGTGGAGCTCGCAGTCTCGGGTTAAGACCGAGGTCGGGAAGCTCCAAAAGCCGCACGACATTCGATAGCCCCAGGCCCGGTCAGATCGCCCCCCTGATGCAGGAGCTTGATCGCCCTGATGTGGAAGGCCCGCAACCGGCTACCGGAGTCAAGATCATCCCGTCAACGGAAGGTTCGAGGCCCCCGACCGCTGGAGGACAAAGCAGGGAGAGATTGAACTGTTTTTCACTTTCCATCACAGTGAGGAATGTGGGGGAGTCACTGTGGTGGATGTTCATGTTAAAATGTATTTTGTGTGTCCTGTTGCTTTTTATTGTTATGACTGTACGGCAAATGGCATTCCTCATCCCTCAATTCCCTCGTCCAAATCATTAATATATATTGTAAATAAGGGCGGCACGGTAGCGCAGCGGTAGAGTTGCTGCTTTACAGCGAATGCAGCGCCGGAGACTCAGGTTCGATCCTGACTACGGGTGCTGCACTGTAAGGAGTTTGTACGTTCTCCCCGTGACCTGCGTGGGTTTTCTCTGAGATCTTCGGTTTCCTCCCACACTCCAAAGACGTACAGGTATGTAGGTTAATTGGCTGGGTAAATGTAAAAATTGTCCCTAGTGGGTGTAGGATAGTGTTAATGTACGGGGATCGCTGGGCGGCACGGACTTGGAGGGCCGAAAAGGCCTGTTTCCGTCTGTATATATATGATATGATATGATAACTGGGGTCCCAGCACTGAGCCTTGCGGTACCCCACTAGTCACTGCCTGCCATTCCGAAAAGGACCCGTTTATTCCTACTCTTTGCTTCCTGTCCGCCAACCAATTTTCTATCCACCTCAACACTAAACCCCCAATACCGTGTGCTTTATGTTTGTACACCAATCTCCTATGTGGGACCTTGTCGAAGGCCTTCTGAAAGTCCAGATATAACACATCGACTGGTTCTCCCTTATCCACTCTACTAGTTACATCCTCGAAAAATTCTATAAGATTCGTCAGACATGATTTACCTTTCATAAATCCATGCTGACTTTGTCCGATGATTTCACCACTTTCCAAATGTGATGCTATCACATCTTTAATAACTGACTCTAGCATTTTCCCCACTACCGATGTTAGGCTAACTGGTCTATAATTCCCCGTTTTCTCTCTCCCTCCCTTTTTAAAAAGTGGGATTACATTAGCTACCCTCCAATCCTCAGGAACTACTCCAGAATCTAAAGAGTTTTGAAAAATTATCACTAATGCATCCACTATTTCTGGGACTACTTCCTTAAGCACTCTGGGATGCAGCCTATCTGACCCTGGGGATTTATCTGCCTTTAATCCATTTAATTTACCTAACACCACTTCCCGACTAACCTGGATTTCCCTCAGTTCCTCCATCTCATTAGACCCCCCGGTCCCCTGCTATTTCCGGCAGATTATTTATGTCTTCCTTAGTGAAGACAGAACCAAAGTAGTTATTCAATTGGTCTGCCATCTCCTTGTTCCCTATAATCAATTCACCTGTTTCCGACTGCAAGGGACCTACATTTGTCTTAACTAGTCTTTTTCTCTTCACATATCTATAAAAGCTTTTGCAGTCAGTTTTTATGTTCCCTGCCAGTTTTCTCTCATAATCTATTTTCCCTTTCCTAATTAAGCCCTTTGTCCTCCTCTGCTGGACTCTGAATTTCTCCCAGTCCTCTGGTATGCTACTTTTTCTGGCTAATTTATATGCTTTATCTTTTGTTTTAATACTATCCTTGATTTCCCTTGTTAGCCACGGATGCACTACCTTTCCTGGTTTGTTCTTTTGCCAAACTGGGATGAACAATTGTTTTTAGGCTTGTTTTTATAACACTCTTGCCCCTTATATAATTATGTTGCAAAGTGGTCCTTTTTGATTTTTGCCCTGATTTTTGCCCTGGATTTGTCTACCTGCCACTTTTACTTTTCACCTTGTTACCTATTGTTTCTACCCTCACTTTATACCCCTCTGTCTCTCTGCTCTTGTTCCCATCCCCCTGCCATATTAGTTTAAACCCTCCCCGACAGCAAACACTCCCCCAAGGACATTGGTTCCATTCCAGCTCAGGTGCAGACCGTCCTGATTGTACTGGTTCCACCCCCCCCACAGACACACAGACACATAGACACAGACACACAGACACACAGACACATAGACACAGAGACACACAGACACACAGACACACAGACACACAGACACACAGACACACAGACACACAGACACATAGACACATAGACACAGACACATAGACACAGACACAGACACACAGACACACAGACACATAGACACAGACACATAGACACAGACACATGGACACATAGACACATAGACACACAGACACATAGACACACAGACACATAGACACATAGACACATAGACACACAGACACATAGACACATAGACACATGGACACATAGACACATAGACACATAGACACGCAGACACACAGACACAGACACACAGACACAGACACACAGACACACAGACACAGACACACAGACACACAGACACACAGACACATAGACACACAGACACATAGACACATAGACACATAGACACACAGACACACAGACACATAGACACGCAGACACAGGCACATAGACACAGACACACAGACACATAGACACATAGACACACAGACACAGACACATAGACACACAGACACAGACACAGACACATAGACACATGGACACACAGACACACAGACACATAAACACATAGACACACAGACACAGACACATAAACACAGACACACAGACACAGACACATAGACACATAGACACACAGACACACAGACACATAGACACACTGACACATAGACACACAGACACATAGACACATAGATACACAGACACACAGACACACAGACACATAGACACGCAGACACAGGCACATAGACACAGACACACAGACACATAGACACATAGACACACAGACACAGACACATAGACACGCAGACACAGACACAGACACATAGACACATGGACACACAGACACACAGACACATAAACACAGACACACAGACACAGACACATAGACACATAGACACACAGACACACAGACACATAGACACATAGATACACAGACACATAAACACATAGACATAGACACATAGACACACAGACACATAGACACATAGATACACAGACACATAAACACATAGACATAGACACATAGACACAGACACACAGACACATAAACACATAGACACACAGACACAGACACATAAACACATAGACACACAGACACACAGACACATAGACACATAGATACACAGACACATAGATACACTGACACATAATTATGCAATGGAGGAAAGACTAAGATGAGAACAGATTGGAAACTGAAAGGCGACTAAGCTGGACAAGCTATAAAAATGGATATGGTGATTGCAGTGTCCAATTTCCCGACAGTGCAGAGAGCCTGCCAACTTTCTACCATCTACCTAACATAGCATCTTCAATGTGTGGCCAGCACCAACTCTGGGTAGATTCACTGTGAGTGGCACCGATGCTGCCAGTTATTCCACTGGTGAACCATGCCTGGCAAACAGCAACTAAAGGGGGAACAACGGGGAGGGAGGAACTTTGGAGGATTTGAATACTGCGCTGATAATCATGACAGAGAAGACAGACGCTGGGAGATGTCCCCCTTTCACAGAGAGCCAGGATGTTCTGTGCTATTTACTGAGAGCTGAAGGTGCAAATCCCTGATGAACTAAAGATAGACGCAAAATGCTGCAGTAACACAACGGGTCAGGCAGCATGTCTGGAGAGAAGGAATGGGTGACATTTCAGGTCGAGACTAAAGAAGGGTTACTCCAACATTTTGTGTCGATCTCCAGTGCAAACCAGCCTCTGCAGTTCCTTCCTACACCTGATGAACTAAGTATAGTTTTGTTTTTATAGTTTGGTTTAGAGATACAATGCGGAAACAGTTCCTATCAGCCCACCGGGCAGTTACAAGGCATTGAAAGTGTCACGTGACCAGCGATCCCCACACATTAACACTATCCTAAACCCACTAGGGACAATTTTTACATTTACCAAGCCAAGTAACCTACAAACCTGTACGTCTTTGGCATATGGGAGAAAACCGAAGATCTCAGAGAAAACCCACGCAGGTCACGGGGAGAACGTACAAACTCCATACAGACAGCACCCATAGTCAGGATGGAACCCGGGTCTTCGGCGCTGTATTCACTGTAAGGCAGCAACTCTACCGCTGTGCCACCGCGCCGCCCTGTTAGTCCAATGGCTTCATTAAAGTCAATGAAAGCATCAGCAATCGCCTTATCCTTCTAAACCCACCACAGTTTCACATACTGCTCCACATGCCAAGATCAGTCTGAAGAAGGGTCTGGACCTGAAACATCACCCATTCCTTTTCTCTAGAGATCCTGCCTGTCCTGCTGAGTTACTCCAGCATTATGTGTCTATCTTTGATTTAAACCAGCATCTGCAGTTCTTTCTGACACAGTATTAATTATGTCATCTTTAATCGCATAAGTCAAGTTGAGTTTATTATCCTATGGTGAGGAACAGGTACAATGAAAAAAAACTACTTTCACCATCATCACACGCACATAGATAAAACACACAGAACATAAAACTGTACATCATAGAGTCAAAGAGTCAGAGAGTGATACAGTGTGGAAACAGGCCCTTCATAGAGTGATAGAGTGATACAGTGTGGAAACAGGCCCTTCATAGAGTGATAGAGTGATACAGTGTGGAAACAGGCCCTTCATAGAGTGATAGAGTGATACAGTGTGGAAACATGCCCTTCATAGAGTCATAGAGTGATACAGTGTGGAAACAGGCCCTTCATAGAGTGATAGCCTTAGAGGGAGTACAGAGAAGGTTCACCAGATTGATCCCTGGTATGGCAGGATTTTCATATGAAGAAAGACTGGATAGACTAGGCTTATACTCGCTGGAATTTAGAAGACTGAGGGGGGATCTTATTGAAACATATAAAATTCTTAAGGGGTTGGAGAGGCTAGATGCGGGAAGATTGTTCCCGATGTTGGGGAAGTCTAGAAGCAGGGGGCACAGCTTAAGGATAAGGGGGAAGTCTTTTAGGACTGAGATGAGAAAACATTTCTTCACATAGAGAGTGGTGAGTCTGTGGAATTCTCTGCCACAGAAGGTAGTTGAGGCCAGTTCATTGGCTATATTTAAGAGGGAGTTAGATGTGGCCCTTGTGGTGAAAGGGATCAGGGGGTATGGAGAGAAGGCAGGTACAGGTTACTGAGCTGGATGATCAGCCATGATCATATTGAATGGCGGTGCAGGCTCGAAGGGCTGAATGGCCTACTCCTGCACCTATTTTCTATGTTTCTATAGAGTGATACAGTGTGGAAACAGGCCCTTCGATCCAATTTGCCCACACTGGCCAACATCAATAGTCAATAGTCAATAGTCAATAGTCGTTTATTTGTCACATACACATAAATGTGTAGTGAAATGAAACATTACCCGCAGTTGAAACATTAAGACCAATAAGAATAATCAATAAAAATGCAATAACACATACAATCATACACTAACACCAAACAAAAGAAACATCCATCACAGTGAGTCTCCTCCAGTCCCTTCTCACTGTGATGGAAGGCCACAATGTATTTTCTCTTCCCTGCCGTCTTCTCCCGAGGTCAGGCTGTTGTAGTTGCCACGTCGGGGCGGTCGGGGCTCCCGACATTGGAGCGCCGCGCCGGACGGTGAAAGGTCCACGGCCTATTTCAGGCCGCGCCGGACGGCGAAAGGTCCACGGCGGGCCGACCCAAGCCCCGCGATTCGGGGCGGGCGAACACGCTGCCTCTGCCGCTGCCGCTACCCTAGTCCCACCTGCCCGTGTTTGGTCCATATCCCTCCAAACCTGTCCTATCCATGTGCCTGTCTAACTGATTCTTAAACATTGGGATAGTCCCAGCCTCAACTACCTCCTCTGGCAGCTTGTTCCATACATCCACCACCCTTTGTGTGAAAATGTTACCCCTCAGATTCCTATTAACTCTTTTCCCCTTCACCTTAAACCTATGTCCTCTGGTCCTCAATTCACCTACTCTGGGCAAGAGACTGTGTGCATCTACCCGATCTATTTCTCTCATGATTTGGTATACCTCTTTAAGATCCCCCCTCGTCCTCCTGCACTCCATGGAATAGACACCCAGTCTACTCAACCTCTCCCTGTAGCTCACACCCTCTAGTCCCAGTAACATCCTCTAAATCCTTTCTGAACCCTTTCATGCTTGACAATATCTAACCTATAACATGGGGCCCAGAACTGAACACAATATTCTAAATGCGATCTCACCAACGTCTTATACAACTGCAACATGACCTCCCAACTTCTATACTCAATACTCTGACTGATGAAGGCCAAAGTGCCAAAAGCCTTTCTGACCACCTTATCTACCTGCGACTCGACCTTCAAGGAACCATGAACCTGTACCGCTAGATCCCACTGCTCAACAACACTACCTAGAGGCCTACCGTTTACTGTGTAGGTCCTGCCCTTGTTCAATGTCCCAAAATGCCTAAAGTTAGTGGTGGCCCTCAAACTATCAACGGTGAAAGTACATTCCTGACTGATCATGAATTACAGGGAAAATGTTCCCAATGTTGGGGGGGTCCAGAACTAGGGGCCACAGTCTAAGAAGAAGGCACAGGTTACTGATTGTGATCAGCCATGATCACAATGAATGGCGGTGCTGGCTCGAAGGGCTGAATGGCCTCCTCCTGCACCTATTTTCTATGTTAATAAAGGGGAGCCCATTTAAAACTGAGGTGAGAAGAAACGTTTTCACCCAGAGAGTTGTGAATCTGTGGAATTCTCTGCCACAGAAAGCAGTGGAGGACAGACAATTCACTGGATGAATTTAAGAGAGTTAGATAGCGGAATCAAGGGATATGGGGAGAAGGCAGGCACGGGGTACTGATTGTGGATGATCAGCCATGATCACAGTGAATGGCGGTGCTGGCTTGAAGGGCCAAACGTCCTCCTCCTGCACCTATTTTCTATGTTTCTGTGTTTCTATGATCCTATTTCACACAACCTGCTTCCTGTAAACACAAGATCATAAACAAAATCAGAAGGAGGCCATTTGGCTCGGTGCCGTCTCTGAATAAGATCATCAATCTTTTCCTGTTACTAGGCTTTTCTGCACTAGCCTTTGTATTCCATGATTGCCTAAATAAGTGTTTGCTTGCATCCTTTTCCTGCAAGATAATCGGGAACTGTAGCCAATCCCATCAGTGGAGGAGGTGACTGAGCTCAGCAGGGGTGAAGGGCAGAGAACTGCCATTTCAGTTCACTCGTCGTCTGGATACAAGAACTGTGCAAACATTAGAGTTAAGATTGGGTACAGAATACACACACAGGTCTTCTGACCCAAATGGAACTCATCCATTTGTCCAAAGCAGTCACGGTGGCACAGCGGTAGAGTTGCTGCCTTACTGCGAATGCAGCGCCGGAGACCCGGGTTTGATCCCGACTACGGGTGCTGTCTGTATGGAGTTTGTACGTTCTCCCCATGACCTGCGTGGGTTTTCTCCGAGATCTTTGGTTTCCTCCCACATTCCAAAGACGTACAGGATTGTAGGACAAATTGGCTTGGTAAATGTAAAAATTGTCCCTAGTTGGTGTAGGATAGTGTTAATGTGTGGGGATCACTGGTCACGTGACACTTTCAATGCCTTGTAACTATATCTTTGGACTGGTGGCAGACCAATTTCCATCCGGGATAAATAAAGTTGTATTATAACGTATCATATAACGTATCGTTGAGTTTTTACATGGAAGTCACCAACAGAAGCAACTGTTTCAAACAAACCAGTGTGAATAAAATTATCCAAAAAGAGTAGGAACTGCAAATGCTGGTTTACATTGAAGATAGACACAAAATGCTGGAGTAACCCAGAGGGACAGTCAGCATCCCTGGGGAGAATGTCGGTGGGAAGTCACCTTTTACATGGATAGGACAGGATATGGACCAAACACAGGCAGGTGGGACTAGTGTAGCTGGGACATGTTGGCCGGTGTGGGCAAATTGGGCCGAAGGGCCTGTTTCCACACAGTATCACTCTGTGACTATGACTCTATGAATGGGTGACGTTTTGGGTTGAGACCCTTCTTCAGACTGAGGGGCATTTGCATACCTTACACTTGCATATATGTCTGTGTCTCCCCTGACTCTCAGTCTGAAAAAGGGTCTCGACCCGAAACGTCACCCATTCCTTCTCCCCAGAGATGCTGCCCGTCCTGCTGAGTTACCCCAACATTTTGTGTCTATCATCCAAAAAGATATGTCTCATCTTTAAACATAATAAGCGTTGGAAGCTATAAATAACTTTGTAGTTTTGTCCAGTAGATGTGATTCATCTGAGTGCCCCAGCAGAGAGTGACAACGTATTATGGAATAGAAATGAAGCAGATCATGTTCTGAGAGGAACACTTGATTTATTGCCATATCTTATGTCTATCACATGTTGTTTGGGTTAGGTGCTTCAATGTGCAACATGATGCGATTAAACAAGGCATAATTAATGCAGTGTAGGAAAGAACTGCAGATGCTGGTTTAAATCGAAGGTAGATGCAAAACGCTGGAGTAACTCAGCGGGTCAGGCTGCATCTCAGGAGAGATGGAATGGGTGACGTTTCGGGTCGAGACCCTTCTTCAGACTGATCTTTTTCAGTGGAGTGGGCAAAATGTGTAGGAAAGAACTGCAGAGGCTGGTTTAAATCGAAGGTAGACACAAAATGCTGGAGATGGGTCTCGACCCGAAACGTCACCCATTCCTTCCCTCCAGAGATGCTGCCTGTCCCACATAATGACTACTGACCTACACCTGAGCCCTCAATAAGCAATGTAACCTGCAAATATTCAATCTGCTTTTTAAATATATTAAAAAAACAAAAACAAAACAGGGACTGTACAAAAATAAATTCCGACAATCTCGGAAACATACCGACAAAAATATTTTTAAAAAATCAAAATGAACTTTATTCAAGATTAAAAAATAGTACATTGCAGGAACTGTGCAAAACAAATCTTCTGATATTCCCAGCGATACATCGTCACATTCATCGTCAATTCATCGTCATAGTGTTGACACAAATGACACATTCACCACATACCCTTGCCACTCTGTGACCCTCATGCTTATTCAATCTGCCAATGAGGTTTAAAAAAACTATTAATTGCCCTTGATATGTAACTACTCTACCAGATGAAATGTGAAGGGAGGAACTGAGATGCTGGTTCAAACCGAAGATAGACACAAATAGCTGGAGTAACTCAGCGGGACAGGCAGCTTCTCTGGAGAGAAGGCATGGGTGACATTGTGGGTCGAAACCCCCGAGGCGTCACCCATTCGTTTTCTTCAGAGAAGGTGCCTGTACCGCTATTTGCGTCTATCAATGAAGGATGAGTAGCTTTCTTGAACCGCTGCAGAATTGATGCTGACGGTCCTCCCACAGTGCTGTTTGTCTTGTGTAGGAAGGAACTGCAGATGCTGGTATAAATCGAAGGTAGACACAAAATGCTGGAGTAACTCAGCAGGTCAGGCAGCATCTCTGGAGAGAAGGAATGGGTGACGTTTCGGGTCGAGACCCTTCTTCAGTCTGATGTCAGAGGAGGGGGCGGAACAAACATAGAATGTAGTCAGAGACAGGAAGAGTAGTGGGAGAACTGGGAAGGGGGAGGGGATAGAGAGGGAAAGCAGGGACCATCTGAAGTTAGAGAAGTCAATGTTCATACTACTGGGGTCTAAACTGCCCAAGCAAAATATGAGGTGCTGTTCCTCCAATTTGCGCTGGGCCTCACTCTGACAATGGAGGAGGCCCAGGACAGAAAGGTCAGATTGGGAATGGGAGTTGGAGTTGAAGTGCTGAGCCACCGGGAGATCAGGTTGGTTAAGACAGATTGAGCGGAGGTGTTGAGCTAAACAATCGCCTCACCTGCGCTTGGTCTCGCCGAAGTAGAGAAGTTAACACCTGTTTGTCTTCCTATGCACTTGTTATCCTTGTCCCTCTTGGCAAATACAGGTTGCATATTTAGGAGGCACTGTGAGTAGCCTTGATGGTCACGGGGAGAACGTACAAACTCCATACAGACAGCACCCATAGTCGGGATTGAACCCGGGTCTCCAGCGCTGCATTCGCTGTAAGGCAGCAACTCTACCGCTGCACCACCGTGACCGCCCTACACAAAGCTACAAATTCCCACGACCGTGTCAGGTCCCCCTTTGTTCTTCCTCCCCTCCGTCCTCCTTCCTCAAGTTGGGAGACCAAAACTGCACACAATACTCCAGGTGTGGTCTCACCAGGGCCCTGTACAACTGCAGAAGGACCTCTTTACGCCTGTACTCAAATCCTCTCGTTATGAAGGTCAACATGCCATTTGCAATAGAGTGATGCTTTTCAAAGCAATGCAAGATTTTGTAGGTCTGTATGATAAGCTCTGTAGTTTGTGAACAACTAGCGAAGGTTTGGAAGCTGTGTAATGACTGTGCTTCTGGAGAATGTTTTTTAAATAGAGATGAGCTTGGCCTGTTGGCAAGTAATGTCTGTCATCTGATTCTCATTTGAGAGTTCAAGGTCACCTCATCCTTTTCATCTGACTGCTCAACTGCATTATACTCAATGAACCTCAGTTGCTCATGTGAACACAGCTTGTTAACATGTAACAAGACCTGCACAATACTTTGTGACAAATTGGATCTGGAAAACGCAGTCTGATATTTTATCATCAGTGGTGTTACACAGAAAATTCAGAATGGTTCAGAATGATTTATTCACAGTACTTTGATCTAAATTGATTATGAACCCCCAATCGAAAGATTATGTGTAATTTATATTAAATTATTTTGTGGCTTTGACCATTTTTGGATAGAATTTCCAATTAAAACAGACAAATAGAAAATAGGTGCAGGAGGAGGCCATTTGGCCCTTCGAGCCAGCACTGCCATTCATTGTGATCATGGCTGATCATCCACAATTAACACTAGATTGTTTAGTTTAGTTTATTGATACAGTGCAGAAATAGGCCCTTCGGCCCATTGAGTCTGTACCAACCTGAAATCCCTGCACATTAATACTACCCTACACACACTAGGAACAATTTACATTTACACCAAGCCAATTAACCGACAAACCTGTACGTCTTTGGAGTGTGGGAGGAAACCGAAGATCTCGGAGAAAACCTATGCAGGTCACAGGGAGAACGTACAAACTCCGTACAGACAGCACCCGTAGTCAGAATCGATCCCGGGTCTCTGGCTCTGTAAGGCTGTAGCTCTATTGCTACCGTGCCGGCCTGTGTTGAATTAATTTGACATTAGATTTATCGGATTTCTAGGAGTAACTCAGCGGGTCAAGCAGCATTCTGGAGAGAAGGAATGGGTGACGTCTCGGGTCGAGACCCTTCTTCAGACTGATATAACCATATAACCATATAACAATTACAGCACGGAAACAGGCCAGTTTGGCCCTTCTAGTCCATGCCGAACACTTTCTCCGACCTAGTCCCATCTACCTGCTCTCAGACCATAACGCTCCAATCCCTTCCCATCCATATACCTATCTAATTTACTCTTAAATAATAAAATCGAGCCTGCCTCCACCACTTCCACCGGAAGCTCATTCCATACAGTCACCACCCTCTGAGTAAAAAAGTTACCTCTCATGTTACCCCTAAACTTTTGTCCCTTAATTCTGAAGTTATGTCCCCTTGTTTGAATCTTCCCCACTCTCAAAGGGAAAAGCTTACCCACGTTAGCTCTGTCCGTCCCTCTTAAAATTTAAAAAACCTCTATCAACATGATAAGTTTTACTCTGCAAATGGAAAGGCAGAAGGGAAAATCGGAAGTGTCGGTATTACAGTATAGCAAAGGGGATTACAGAGGCATGAGGCGGGAGCTGGCCAAAATTGATTGGAAGGAGGCCCTAGCAGGGAAGACGGTAGAACAGCAATGGCAGGTATTCCTGGGAATAATGCAGAGGTTGCAGGATCAATTTATTCCAAAGAGGTGGAAAGACTCTAAGGGGAGTAAGAGACACCTGTGGCTGACAAGGGAAGTCAGGGACAGCATAAAAATTAAGGAGAGGAAGTATAACATAGCAAAGAAGAGTGGGAAGACAGAGGATTGGGACTCTTTTAAAGAGCAACAAAAGTTAACTAAAAAGGCAATACGAGGAGAAAAGATGAGGTACGAGGGTAAACTAGCCAATAATATAAAGGAGGATAGCAAAAGTTTTTTTAGGTACGTGAAGAGGAAAAAAATAGTCAAGGCAAATGTGGGTCCCTTGAAGACAGAAGCAGGGGAATTTATTATGGGGAACAAAGAAATGGCAGACGAGTTAAACCGTTACTTTGGATCTGTCTTCACTGAGGAAGATACACACAATCTCCCAAATGTTCTAGGGGCTGGAGAACCTAGGGTGATGGAGGAACTGAAGGAAATCCACATTAGGCAGGAAATGGTTTTGGGTAGACTGATGGGACTGAAGGCTGATAAATCCCCAGGGCCTGATGGTCTGCATCCCAGAGTACTTAAGGAGGTGGCTCTAGAAATAGTGGAAGCATTGGAGATCATTTTTCAATGTTCTATAGATTCAGGATCAGTTCCTGTGGATTGGAGAATAGCAAATGTTATCCCACTTTTTAAGAAAGGAGGGAGAGAGAAAACGGGTAATTATAGACCAGTTAGTCTGACATCAGTGGTGGGGAAAATGCTGGAGTCAATTATAAAAGACGAAATTGCTGAGCATTTGGATAGCAGTAACGGGATCGTTCCGAGTCAGCATGGATTTACGAAGGGGAAATCATGCTTGACAAATCTACTGGAATTTTTTGAGGATGTAACTAGGAAAATTGACAAGGGAGAGTCAGTGGATGTGGTGTACCTCGACTTTCAGAAAGCCTTCGACAAGGTCCCACATAGGAGATTAGTGGGCAAAATTAGGGCACATGGTATTGGGGGTAGGGTACTGACATGGATAGAAAATTGGTTAACAGACAGAAAGCAAAGAGTGGGGATAAATGGGTCCCTTTCGGAATGGCAGGCAGTGACCAGTGGGGTACCGCAAGGTTCGGTGCTGGGACCCCAGCTATTTACGATATACATTAATGACTTAGACGAAGGGATTAAAAGTACCATTAGCAAATTTGCAGATGATACTAAGTTGGGGGGTAGTGTGAATTGTGAGGAAGATGCAATAAGGCTGCAGGGTGACCTGGACAGGTTGTGTGAGTGGGCGGATACATGGCAGATGCAGTTTAATGTAGATAAGTGTGAGGTTATTCACTTTGGAAGTAAGAATAGAAAGGCAGATTATTATCTGAATGGTGTCAAGTTAGGAGGAGGGGGAGTTCAACGAGATCTGGGTGTCCTAGTGCATCAGTCAATGAAAGGAAGCATGCAGGTTCAGCAGGCAGTGAAGAAAGCCAATGGAATGTTGGCCTTCGTAACAAGAGGAGTTGAGTATAGGAGCAAAGAGGTCCTTCTACAGTTGTACCGGGCCCTGGTGAGACCGCACCTGGAGTACTGTGTGCAGTTTTGGTCTCCAAATTTGAGGAAGGATATTCTTGCTATGGAGGGCGTGCAGCGTAGGTTCACTAGATTAATTCCCGGAATGGCGGGACTGTCGTATGTTGAAAGGCTGGAGCGATTGGGCTTGTATACACTGGAATTTAGAAGGATGAGGGGGGATCTTATTGAAACATATAAGATAATTAGGGGATTGGACACATTAGAGGCAGATAACATGTTCCCAATGTTGGGGGAGTCCAGAACAAGGGGCCACAGTTTGAGAATAAGGGGTAGGCCATTTAGAACGGAGATGAGGAAGAACTTTTTCAGTCAGAGGGTGGTGAAGGTGTGGAATTCTCTGCCTCAGAAGGCAGTGGAGGCCAGTTCGTTGGATGCTTTCAAGAGAGAGCTGGATAGAGCTCTTAAGGATAGCGGAGTGAGGGGGTATGGGGAGAAGGCAGGAACGGGGTACTGATTGATAGTGATCAGCCATGATCGCATTGAATGGCGGTGCTGGCTCGAAGGGCTGAATGGCCTACTCCTGCACCTATTGTCTATTGTCTATTGTCTATTGTAAGTCTCCCCTTAACCTTCTGCGCTCCAAAGAATAAAGACCCAACCTGTTCAATCTCTCTCTGTAGCTTAAGTGCTGAAACCCAGGCAACATTCTAGTAAATCTCCTCTGTACTCTCTCTATTTTGTTGACATCCTTCCTATAATTTGTCGACCAGAACTGCACACCATATTGGGTGACGTCTCGGGTCGAGACCCTTCTTCAGACTGATGGATGGAACTTCTCCCTCTGGTCGTGTGTTTACTCCTCTAAGCAGGTACCTGGTCCCGCTGTGCAGAGACCTGTCCATCCTCACTACCCCACACTGGACGCCTACACACACACACACACACACACAGAGGCTGCCTGGTCTCGTTACAGTGCAGGAGTGTGATCCATGCACAGAGCACAACACAATACTCCACTATGGACCAAGCGAGTGTTGCTTGTAAACTCAACATTACATCCAGGCCTTTGCATCTGTCCCTTCATTCATCCCACGTGTTTCAGTAACCAATCTCTCACTATGTTCCGCCACTTTCTAACATTATGCACAGTCACACTCCCACCTCTGTTCCTGCACATCCTGTGAAATGTGCCATTTTGTCTACATTTGCCCTGGTTGTGTTTTTGATTCTGTTCAGAGGAAGAATGATTGAGGTGGAAGCCCAGACTGTCAGCATGAATCTCTTACACTGTATAAAGCTTGGTGGTAGCAAGAATTGGGACATCTTTTTAACTTTTGGCTCAAAACGAGAGCCCATTACAATATCAACATTGAAGCAGGAAATCATTCAAACTGTTAATAGCACAGATTTGGACGCGGTTATGGGGATACAGTTCATATAATCATTTTAATTACTATGATACGTTGTTATCCTTAAAATTGAAATGAGCGTTTTCTAAAAGATGTTGGTTTACACAAGGGTAGACACAAAATGCTGGAGTAACTCAGCGGGACAGGCAGCATCTCTGGAGAGGAAAGCGTGATGTTTCAGATCGATACCTCGACCCGAAACATCACCCATTCCTTCTCTCCAGAGATGCTGCCTGTCCCGCTGAGTTACTCCAGCATTTTGTGTCTATCTTCGGTGTAAACCAGCAACTGCAATTCCTTCCTATTCATAAGTAAAACCGTTGTGCTTGTCATGGTTTTGGAACAAATTGCTTGTCCCACATATTAGGGTTGCCAACTTTCCCACTCCCAAATAAGGGACAAACGGTGACGTCACCGCCCCGCGCCCCACGTGACGTCACTCAGCCAGCGGCCACGTGCTCCCACTCCACTAATGGCGACCGCTCGGGCCGGGAAGCAGGTTGCTATGCAACCTCTGTTAGGCGGCGCCCGGGCCTCCACTGTCCGGGCCTACAGTGTCCGGGCCTACAGTGGCCCCCGGGCCTATAGTGTCTGGGCCTACAGCGCTGTCTGGGCCTACAGTGTCCAGGTCAACAGTGTTAGGTCAACTGGATGATGGTGTGGCAAATTGGATTAGTAAGTATGCAGATGATACTAAGATAGGTGGTGTAGTTAATAATGAAGTAGATTTTCAAAGTCTACAGAGAGATTTGGGCCTTTCGGAAGGGTGGGCTAAAAGATGGCAGATGGAGTTTAATGCTGATAAGTGTGAGGTGCTGCATTTTGGTAGGACAAATCAAAATAGGACATACAGGGTAAATGGTAGGGAATTGAGGAATGCAGTGGAACAGAGGGATCTGGGAATAACTGTGCATTGTTCCCTGAAGGTGGAATCTCATGTGGATAGGGTGGTGAAGAAGGCGATTGGTATGCTTGCCTTTATAAATCAGAGCATCGAATATAGAAGTTGGGACGTAATGTTAAAATTGTACAAGGCATTGGTGAGGCCGAATCTGGAATATGGTGTGCAGTTCTGGTCGCCAAATTATAGGAAGGATGTCAACAAAATAGAGAGAGTACAGTGGAGATTTTCTAGAATGTTGCCTGGGTTTCAGCACTTAAGCTACAGAGAGAGATTGAACAGGTTGGGTCTTTATTCTTTGGTGCGCAGAAGGTTAAGGGGGGACTTGATAAAGGTTTTTAAAATTTTAAGAGGGACGGACAGAGTTGACGTGGGTAAGCTTTTCCCTTTGAGAGTGGGGAAGATTCAAACAAGGGGACATAACTTCAGTATTAAGGGACAAAAGTTTAGGGGTAACATGAGGGGTAACTTTTTTACTCAGAGGGTGGTGGCTGTATGGAATGAGCTTCCGGTGGAAGTGGTGGAGGCAGGCTCGATTTTATTATTTAAGAGTAAATTAGATAGGTATATGGATGGGAAGGGGTTGGAGGGTTATGGTCTGAGAGCAGGTAGATGGGACTAGGTCGGAGAAAGTGTTCGGCATGGATAGAAGGGCCAAACTGGCCTGTTTCCGTGCGGTAATTGTTATATGGTTATATGGTTATAGTGTCCGGGCCTACAGCGCCATCTGGGCCTAATACGGGTTGGTCCCGTACGGGACAAAGCAATTTAGCCCAAAATACGGGATGTCCCGGCTAATACAGGACAGTTGGCTACTGTACACATACTCCAGCCGTGTTTTCATTCTTCACTGTTGCATTACAAACCTATCAGTGGAAAACAGCAATACAGGCCATTGTTTACAATATGGTGCCACTGAGATCACAGAATTTTCCCAAACGTCTTGTTCACCTACCACAGTTGGATCCATTAACTGACATCCCTGTGGCAAAAAAATGGCCTTGTTTTGTAAAACAAACCTACTTGGGGCAAAATGCAATTTTAAATGTGATCAGTTTATCTGCAATCAATTTCAAGCTTTTAACAAGCTCCTTCACCCCAAGTGTAGTCGCCTCACCCGCGCCGTGAGGGGGCACCCGCCCGACTGACGGCAGTGCTGAGTGGGGATGGTTTGGTGACCTAGACTAGGTCAGAGAAAGTGGTCGGCGTGGACTGGTAGGGCCGAACGGGCCTGTTTCCGTGCTGTAATTGTGGAGAAATATAGGAGGTCCTTCCTTCCCGCTGCTGTGAGACTGCACAACCAGCACTACTCCCAGCAGACGAGTCAACAGTAACAGTTAAGAATACACAGAAAACTGATGACAAATTATCCTTGTCTTTACTTTTATTTATAACTAGACCAAGTGGGGGAGGGGAAAGGGAGCCACTGACACTGCAGTTCCTGCCAGCGGCCATCTTCTTTCTCCATCACTCTGGTGCTGCGCTCCTCTGGGGGAGGGGGAGCGCAATTAAAGGCGTGCGGGTCTCATTGTGATGTCACACACTGAGGACGATTCCTCTTATGGTTTCTATTGTGACCTGGGAAAATCACGTTTTTTTTCTTTAAAATAAATTGCTTAAAAAAAAAAGAATCTCAATGAAATAAAGATCCTCTGTGAAATAAAAAGGCCACTCCATCCCCTCCCTCCCTCTCCCACTCACAAACACCACCCTCCTCAGCCATCCATCAATGAAAATCATGATTTATCTTTAAAATGTTGTTTTCTTTTCTGCATTGATCTAGCACCCTCCCACACTGCATCCACTCTCAACCACCCTCCTCCCCCCAAAACTCTCCCCCTTCCCCCCACTCAACCCCCCTTCCTCCACTCTTAAGGGATCTCTGGCGGTGGTGTGGCCTTTCCTGCCCGTTGGGTTTCCATTGTGACGTGGAACACGGAGGTATTACTGTGCAGACGTGGCTGACGGCCACAGCAAGTGGAAAAGGAATTTATTAAAGTCAAAAATGTGAATAACTCAAAATATAACAATTTGAACGTTAAAGAAACTTGTCAGTTTCTATTTTGCGTTCTTCCTCATTGATCATCGAGACGTTCAGTTATTTCATCTTGCATCTCTTGTTCCCTTGTTTCGCATTCTTTCTCGTTGACCGTTAGGATGTTCAGTTTTTTGTTGTCGCATCTCTTGTCCCCCTCTGTTTTGCTTTCTTTCTCGATGATCCTCGACATGTTCAGTTATTTGTTATTGCTCCTCTTGTTCCTTTCTGCCACTCATTGTTTCTCGATGTCTCTTTGCGTTGTTCCTTCCTTGACCATGCTGTGACTCGTTTGCTCCCTCCTCATGGCCTGATTTTAAAAAGATGGAAATATATCAGGATATATATTTATAAATTCTAAATAAAAACCTACTTATTAATGAACACGAAAGCATTAGATGAAAATGGCAATTTTTTTCTTTAAATAAAATAAACCTCAATCAAAAAGTTTTTTTAATACCTGTCACTTTTTGTTTTGCCTTCTTTCTCGATGATCATTTATTTCTTTGTTGCTCCTCTTGTTCCCTTCTGGTTCAAAAGCTGGCCGACGATCTGGATCAATGACGATTGATGCCTCTGATAAATCTCTAATTCTATCCTTGGCAATGTTAAGTGAATTAATGGAAGGGTTATTTAGTCTTCAAGTTTTCAAGCATCTCAACAATTTCCCTTTGAATACCAGCATCTCGCAATATACCCATTCGCAATTGAATGCTATCTTGGGGGTCCACAAAATAGATCTGCAGGAATTGACTTGGCTGGTCTAGGTCAGGCATCAACGGACCAAGGTAATGATGAATCTGCTCTTGAATGATGACTGAGGGACTCCATCCAGGCCTTGGTGGCACCACTTCCTTGGCACCGAATGACGTCACTTGAAAGAGGCAGTTATATTGTCGAATATTCTTTCTGAACTCGTTTGCTTGTGGTGTGTCAATAGTGTACAATCTCATCAGTTCATCAGGTAGTGGCTGGAGAGGAGCAATGTTCATCTTGCCCTTCATGCAGCAAAAGTTTGCGGTTTCTCCAGAGAAACGGTACGCTCGACACCGAGGGCAAATCTTGGTTATTTCACCAACATCAGCAGAAAGATTTCTCCTTGCGAGTTGTGCATTTCGTCTTCCTGTTTCTATCTCTGGACCGCTGTTCAGCCAACCTTCTAGCTTTTTCACCTGCCGTCTCTTCATTCCTTCTGTCTCGTGCTCTTTGTCGAAGATCCTTTAGACGTTCAGCTCTCACTTGTGGTGTCTCTTCATCCCCCCTTTCTTGCGCTCTTTCTCGGACACATTGGAGACGTTGAGCTCTTTCTTGTTGCGTCTCTTCATCCCTTCTTTCTCGTGCTCTTTCTCGGAGACATTGGCGACGTTGATCTCTTTCTTGTTGCGTCTCTTTATTCCTTCTTTCTCGTGCTCTTTCTCGGGCACATTGGAGACGTTGAGCTCTTTCTTGTTGCGTCTCTTTACCCCTTCTTTCTCGTCCCCTTTCTCGGAGATATTGGTGACGTGCACTTCGTTTGGTCTGTCGTTTTCGCTTGATGTTACACCTAAACACAATCTCAGTTATTAATGAACACGGAAGTGATGAAAATGGAAGACAATTAAAGTTATGAAGTATTAGATGAAAATGACTTTTTTAAATTTATAAAGTCGTAAACACAATCTGTGTGATTAATTTATAAACTGCCAAACACAATTTGAGATATTAATGAACACAGAAGTATTAGATGAAAATGGAGATCGCTTTTTGGAATGAAATAAATATCAATGAAAATTGCATCTTTTCTTTAAAAGAACCAAAAGACAATCTCAGTTATTAAAAAACACATAAGTATTAGATGAAAATGGAAAAACAAGGTAACGCAACAGTGAACACAGAAGTATTAGATGAAAATGGAGTTCTTTTAAAATGTATAAATTCCTCAAGAGAATTTTAGTTAGATCAAAATGGAGATCAGACAATTTCAGTTATCAATGAAGACAAAAGTATCAGTTCAAAATGGAGGTCTTTTTTGGGGAATGAAAAAAATGTTAATCAAAATGCCATTTTTTCTTTAAAATAACCTAAACACAATTTAAGTCATTATTGAAAACAAAAGTAGCAAATCAAATCAAAATGGATCCTTTTAAAACATTCAATGAAAATCGCGTTACTTTTTTGAAAGAACCTGAAAACAATTTCAGTCACCAATGAAAAGCGAATAATTAGTTTATAATGGTCTTTTTCAAAAAATGAAATTTCACCCAATGAAAGAAAATCGCTTTTTTTCCTTTAAAATAAATATCGTTTTTTGTTAAAAAGGAAATTAAACTTATCTATAGAGCAGTAGCTATTTAAGAAATAAAATCAAACTTAATGAAAATCACATTCCTCATTTAAAATAAATGTCTTTGTTATAAATGAAATTAAACTTGTGAATTATTATTTTTTTGTTAAACAAGAAAGTAAACTTATCTATGAGATCTCTATTTTTTAATCGTTTTTTAAAATAAAATTAAACGCACTGGAAATCTCGTTCTTCAGTTAAAATGAATGGTTTTTTTTGTTAGAAATAAAATGAAACTTATCTATAAAGTTTCCGTCTCTATATCATTGAGAGAGCTATAAGAGAGAGTTAGATAGAGCTCTTAAGGATAGCGGAGTCAGGGGGTATGGGGAAAAGGCAGGAACGGGGTACTGATTGAGAATAATCAGCCATGATCACAATGAATGGCGGTGCTGGCTCAAAGGGCCGAATGGCCTCCTCCTGCACCTATTGTCTATTGTAAATGCCCTCTTTGCGATGCTGGAGACCGCGTCGTCAACCAGCAGCAGCGCGCGGTGGACTGTCGGCAACGGCAGCTGGTGTCAGCCCGAAGCAACTTCTCTACCCGCATCGGAGCCAATCACCGGACCCTACGTAGGGACCCGGCACAATTGGGGAGGTTGGAGCCAATGAATGGCGCCCACGCCGTGGTGAGCGGCTCGTTGGAGGCGGACCAATCGAATGTCGAGCGGGGCCTGAGGCGGGGGGGCAGGGGAGAGCAGCAGCAGCGCTCTCGTCACCCCGCACGCTCATTGGCAGGCACTGCCGTCAGTCGGGCGGGTGCCGCACCCCCTCCCTCCCCCCCCCCCCCGCCCTGAGCGGGAGAGGTGACGGCGACTACACATCCCGGCGGTCAACGCTGCCCGATCTGCGGAATGTCAGACGCATCAGTTGAAGGTCCGGGGGAGGAGGAGCGCATTAGTTTGTCCGGGGGAGGGGGAGAGCGCATTAGTTGAAGGTCCGCGGGGGGGGGGGGGGGGGGGGGGGGGGGGGGGGGGGGGGGGGAGTGAATTAGTTAAAGGTCCAGGGGGAGGGGGGGGAAGCGCATTAGTTAAAGGTCCGGGGTGGGGATGAGAGCAGGCTGATCTCTTGAAGACGTGCGTGTGCCATTGTGACGTCACACGCTGAAGACCTTCAAGAAATCGGTTAGAATTGAAATATTTCAACTTGAAACCTCTCTAACTTTAAAAATATACGACCAATTTAAATAAAATTGTTATAGGCACTGGTGGTGAGAGTGGGGATTAAGGTGGTGCAAATTTTGTGGCGCTACGGTTTACAGTTTTGCCAAAATCACAGATAGGCCGTACAGATATATATATATATATATACACACAAGATTTGAGTGTTAGTAGTATTACTAGCCAAGTGGGCCCATGCCCCCACCCACACCATTCTTTCCTCCCCCAGCCGCACTCTTTCTCTCCCCCACCCCCCCTTTCCCCAGCACCCCCCCTTTCCCGCACTCTCTTCCACCCGCCAGCAATCCCCCTCCCCCACCCCCGTTGTTCCCCCTCCCTAGTCCCACTCTGCCTCCCACCCCCACCCTCTCCTCCTCCATCCCTCCCCGAACTCCCCGTCTTACTCCCTCACCCCCCTTTGCCCACCAGCCCCCCTCTGTTGTCCCTGAGCCGCCGGTCTCCCCCACTCTGTCGTCTCCCCAGCCTGACCCCCCCTCTTACCCCTATCCTCCCCTCCACCCCCTCCGCGGAGTGCGTCCATTACAGTGGCGTGGCCGAGCCCGGACTACTGGAGAGGATAGGGTGGGGGCGCGCTGGGCCCGGGTGATAGCGGGAGAGCATCCCCCTCCTGCTCATTGGGAGAGTGGAGAGAGTGTGGGGAGAGAGGAGAGAAGCGAGAGGAGAGGGGAGCCCCTGATTGCGAGCGGGCGGCTCCACTAACGGCGTCCATCTTGTTGGTGCGAGTGAAGAGAGTGTCCGTGCGTGGCGTCTGGTGACGTCATACGCACAGACGCACAGCAAGCGCTGGGAAAATATCTTTAGAAAGGAGATTTTTGAAGTTTAAAACCTCTGAAAGTAAAAAAATATAAGACCAATTTAAATAAATATGTTATAGGCACCAGCGGGAGAGTGGTGATTAAATGGTGCAAAAATTGTGGCGCTGCAGTTTACCATTTTGGCGAAATTCCTTATCAGTCCATATATATATACATACACACACACACACATATATATATATATACACACACATATATATATATACATATATATACACAACATGAGTTTAAGTAGTATATAATAATAGATACTAGGACAAACTCCCCACTCTCTCCCCCCCCACCCCCCACTCTCCCCCCCCTCCTCCACTCTCCCCCCCACGCCCACTCTCTCC
>NC_135968.1:48131950-48222854 GCF_053455715.1 Rhinoraja longicauda
ACTCGCTGTCGGTGGCGGTTGCTGGGGACAAAATGGCGGCGGCTAAACTGGGGCCTTGGGCTGCACGGCACCTATGTAGGGTGGCTTAGCTATTACTGGCAAGCAAACACGGTTGATGTTCTGCTGGCTATGGCTGCCTCTGTGTGCTGCGCTGCATGGCTACAGCACTGCTTGTACGGGAGGTTGCATCGATGGGCTGTTAGAGGAATCCCATCCTCGTCGCCAAATTGTTGTGTATTTGTGCTGTAATTGGACTATGAATAAATCTTGGAAACACACAAGTATTCAAACGTGCCCGTATTTATGTTAGCGCCATCTTTAAGTCTTCCCTGCGCATGCGTACAATCACGCAAGTCATTTCATATTAAGAGTCATTTCATATTAAATCAGGTTCCCAGACCCAACAGTCGCCAGGAGACTGGTGATTAAGGTGGCGCTAAAACTGTGCCGCTATGGTTTACCGTTTTGGCTGCAGGGTGAAAAATGTGTTTAGAAATGAAAGTTTTAAACTTTAAAATCTCTCTAACTTAAAAGATATACGACCAATTTAAATAAAACTTGTTTTTAAAGCAAGTGGTTTAGAAAATGGTTAAAGAAAGAGAGTGGTGATTAAGGTGGTGCTAAAATTGTGCCGCTATGGTTTACCATTTTGGCTGCAGGTCCACATTTTGGGACACATATATATACATACAAATATATATATATACATATATATATATATACATATATATACATATATATATATATACACAAGATCTGAGTTTTAGTAATTAGGGTAGGTAGGTAGGTAGGTAGGTAGGTAGGTAGGTAGGTAGGTAGGTAGGTAGGTAGGTAGGTAGGTAGGTAGGTAGGTAGGTAGGTAGGTAGGTAGGTAGGTAGGTAGGTAGGTAGGTGGGTAGGTGGGTGGGTGGGTGGGCGGGTGGGTGGGTGGGTAGGTAGGTAGATAGGTAGGTAGGTAGGTAGGTAGGTAATCTCTTGATATCCACTGCTGCTGTAACTAAATTTCCCCGGTGTGGGACGAATAAAGGAATATATTATTATTATTCAAAAAAACTTGTCTATTCAGAATTGTGATCCCTTGTTTAACCTAAGTTGGGGTATATAGGATATAAACTTGCAAAGTTCCATTGGTGCTGCTCTTGGTTACTTTAGTAAATGAGGTGTCAGCCTGTCGTCAGGTGCAAAGAAACCTTCATAACATTACATTTATTTATGAGGTGTCTCGGTGCGAATGACAGATATTTCACTGAAGGCCCGGTTTGTTCAGATTTGCTCCTGATCCTGCATGGTTTACATCTGAGAGACAGATTCTAAATGCAACACTATGGAGCAGGGATAGATAGCAGCAGGGTACATTTGGCAGGAATGTGCCCCTGAGTCAGAGAGTTGCAGTTCAGTGACTGACGACACGATGATACATGCATATCTATCTAGGCTGGTATTCCAATGCAAGACTGAAAACATCTTGCCATTTTCCTTAATTTGCCCGGCCTTTCTATCCGACCCTTACTGCCCTCAAGAAGGTGGCAAGCTGCCTTTGAACTACTACTTTCTGCTTCCGACACTCCCACAATATTGCTGGGGAGGAATTTGTATTTAAATGCGCGAAGTATAAGAAATAAAGTGGATGAGCTTGAGGCTCAGTTAGACATTGGCAAGTATGATGTTGTGGGAATCACTGAGACATGGCTACAAGAGGACCAGGGCTGGGAACTGAATATTCAGGGGTACACAACATATAGAAAAGACAGACAGGTGGGCAGAGGGGGTGGGGTCGCTCTGTTGGTGAGGAATGATATTCACTCCCTTGCAAGGGGTGACATAGAATCAGGAGATGTCGAATCAGTATGGGTAGAAATGAGGAATTGTAAGGGTAAAAAGACCCTAATGGGAGTTATCTACAGGCCCCCAAACAGTAGCCTCGACATAGTGTGTAGGTTGAATGAGGAGCTAAAATTGGCATGTCGCAAATGTAATGCTACGGTGGTTATGGGAGATTTCAACATGCAGGTAGACTGGGAAAATCAGGTTGGTAATGGACCCCAGGAAAGAGAGTTTGTGGAGTGTCTCCGAGATGGATTCTTAGAACAGCTTGTACTGGAGCCTACTAGGGAGAAGGCAATTCTGGATTTAGTGTTGTGTAGTGAACCTGATCTGATAAGGGGACTCGAGGTAAAAGAGCCATTAGGATGCAGTGATCACAATATGATAAGTTTTACTCTACAAATTGAGAGGGAGAAGGGAAAATCGGAAGTGTCAGTATTACAGTATAGCAAAGGGGATTACAAAGGCATGAGGCAGGAGCTGGCCAGAATTGACTGGAAGGAGGCCCTCGCAGGGAAGACGGTGGAACAGTAATGGCAGGTATTCCTGGGAATAATGCAGAAGTTGCAGGATCAATTTATCCCAAAGAGGAGGAAAGATTCCAAGGGGAGTAAGAGACACCCGTGGCTGACAAGGGAAGTCAAGGACAGCATAAAAATAAAAGAGCAGAAGTACAACAAAGCAAAGAAGAGTGGGAAGCCAGAGGATTGGGACTCTTTTAAAGAGCAACAGAAGATGACTAAGAAGGCAATACGGGGAGAAATGATGAGGTACGAGGGTAAACTAGCCAATAATATAAAGGAGGATAGTAAAAACTTTTTTAGGTATGTAAAGAGGAAAAAAATAGTCAAGGCAAATGTGGGTCCCTTGAAGACAGAAGCGGGGGAATTTACTATGGGAAACAAGGAAATGGCAGACGAGTTGAACCGGTACTTTGGATCTGTCTTCACTAAGGAAGATACAAGCAATCTCCCAGATGTTCTAGTGGGCAGAGATCCTAGGGTGATGGAGGAACTGAAGGAAATCCACATTTGGTGTTGGGTAGACTGATGGGACTGAAGGCTGATAAATCCCTAGGGTCTGATGGTCTGCATCTCGGAGTACTTAAGGAGGTGGCGCTAGAAATTGTGGACGCATTGGTGATCATTTTCCAATGTTCTATAGATTCAGGATCAGTTCCTGTGGATTGGAGGGTAGCTAATGTTGTCCCACTTTTTAAGAAAGGAGGGAGAGAGAAAACGGGAAATTATAGACCAGTTAGTCTGACATCAGTGGTGGGGAAGATGTTGGAGTCAATTATAAAAGACGAAATAGCGGAGCATTTGGATAGTAGTAACAGGATTGTTCCGAGTCAGCATGGATTTACGAAGGGGAAATCATGCTTGACTAATCTTCTGGAATTCTTTGAGGATGTAACCAGGAAAATTGACAGGGGAGAGCCGGTGGATGTGGTGTACCTTGACTTTCAGAAAGCCTTTGACAAGGTCCCACATAGGAGATTAGTGGGCAAAATTAGAGCACATGGTATTGGAGGTAGGGTACTGACATGGATAGAAAATTGGTTGACAGACACAAAGCAAAGAGTGGGGATAAATGGGTCCCTTTCAGAATGGCAGGCAGTAACTAGTGGGGTGCCGCAAGGCTCGGTGCTGGGACCGCAGCTATTTACAATATACATTAATGACTTGGATGAAGGGATTAAAAGTACCATTAGCAAATTTGCAGATGATACGAAGCTGGGTGGTAGTGTGAACTGTGAGGAAGATGCTATGAGTTTGCAGGGTGACTTGGACAGGTTGTGTGAGTGGGCGGATGCATGGTAGATCCAGTTTAATGTGGATAAGTGTGAGGTTATCCACTTTGGTGGTAAGAATAGGAAGGCAGAGTATTATTTGAATGGTGTCAAGTTAGGAACAGGGGACGTACAACGAGACCTGGGTGTCCTAGTGCATCAGTCACTAAAAGGAAGCATGCAGGTACAGCAGGCAGTGAAGAAAGCCAATGGAATGTTGGCCTTCATAACAAGAGGAGTTGAGTATCGGAGCAAAGAGGTCCTTCTGCAGTTGTACAGGACCCTAGTGAGACCGCACCTGGAGTACTGTGTGCAGTTTTGGTCTCCAAATTTGAGGAAGGATATTCTTGCTATTGAGGGCGTGCAGCGTGGGTTTACTAGGTTAATTCCCGGAATGGTGGGACTGTCAAATGTTGAAAGACTGGAGCGACTAGGCTTAAATAAACTGGAATTTAGAAGGATGAGAGGAGATCTTATCGAAACGTATAAGATTATTAAGGGGTTGGACACGTTAGAGGCAGGAAACATGTTCCCAATGTTGGGGGAGTCCAGAACAAGGGGCCACAGTTTAAGAATAAGGGGTAGGCCATTTAGAACTGAGATGAGGAAAAACTTTTTCAGGCAGAGAGTTGTGAATCTGTGGAATTCTCTGCCTCAGAAGGCAGTGGAGGCCAATTCTCTGAATGCATTCAAGAGAGAGCTGGATAGAGCTCTTAAGGATAGTGGAGTCAGGGGGTATGGGGAGAAGGCAGGAATGGGGTACTGATTGAGAATGATCAGCCATGATCACATTGAATGCTGGCTCGAAGGGCCGAATGGCCGCCTCCTGCACCTATTGTCTATTGTCTATAATGCCAGGATGTATGCGAGCAATGAATATGAATACTGAACATGACTAACTGATAATGCAGTGTAGGAAAATAACTGCAGATGCTGGTACAAATCGAAGGTATCACAAAATGCTGGAGTAACTCAGCAGGTCAGGCAGCATCTCTGCAGAGAAGGAATAGATGACGTTTCGGGTCGAGACCCTTCTTCAGACTGATATCGGGGGGGGGTTGCGGGACAAATAAAGGATATAGGTGGAGACAGGAAGACATTGGGAGAACTGGGAAGGGGGAGGGGAAGAGAGGGACAGGGGAGCTATCTAAAGTTAGAGATGTCAATGTTCATACCGCTGGGCTGTAAGCTGCCCAAGCAAAATATGAGGTGCTGTTCCTCCAATTTGCGGTGGGCCTCACTATGGCACTGGAGGAGGCCCATGACAGAAATGTCAGACTGGGAGTGTGAGGGGGAGTTGAAGTGCTCACCAACCAGGAGATCAGGTTGGTTAAGGCGGACTGAGTGAAGGTGTTGAGCGAAACGATCGCCGAGCCTGCGTTTGGTCTCGCCGATGAAGAGAAGTTGACATCTGGAACAGCGGATGCAATAGATGAGGTTGGAGGAGGTGCAGGTGAATCTCTGTCTCACCTGGAAAGACTGTTTGGTCCTTGGATGGTGTTGAGGGGGGAGGTAAAGGGACAGGTGTTGCATCTCTTGCAGTTGCAGGGGAAAGTACCTGGGGAGGGCCTGATAATGCAGGATAGACGCAAAGTGCTGGAGTAACTCAGCGGGACAGGCAGCATCTCTGGAGGGAAGGAATGGGTGACATTTCAGGTCGAGACTCTTCTTCAGACTGAGATTCGGGGAGAGGGAAACGAGAGATAGAGATGCCGATATAATGAGATATAGAACAGAAATGAAAGATCTGCAAACAGTAACAATAATCAAGGAAGTGGTCCATTTTTAGCTGTGGGCTCGGTGATAACGAGTTATAAGAATGGAAACTGCAGGACACCAGTGAAACTCATACAATGAATTAGGTGGGGGAGAGACGGAGAGAGGGGATACAAGGGTTACTCGAAGTTAGAGAAATCAATATTCATACCGCTGGGATGTAGGCTGCCTAAGCTAAATATAGGATGCTGTTCCTCCAATTTGCATTTGATCTTGCCGAAGCAAAGAGTCCACACTTGGAACAGCAGATACAGTAGATGAGGTTGGAGGAGGTGCCTAACCAGAAAGGACAGCCTGGGTCCGTGGACAGAGTGGAGGGAGGAGGTATAGGGTCCTGATAATGCAGGATGGTTTACGAAATTCAGGAGAACTGGCAAGTGGTGATGTCCTCATGGGGCAGAGGTCACACGTTTTGGAGGTGCCTTTAGACCAGTGCAGAAAACTAATGATAACACATTTTGTCAAGAGATTTACACCACAGCCGCAGTGCATGTGTGGTAGAGGGAAGGCTGATTTAGGGTGGTTTGGTGGGGTGCCAGCCAATCAGTCTTCTTTGCCCTGAATGGTGCCAAATCTTTTGAGAGCTGTTAAGAGCCGTTGTCATGGTGATGTTAAAGGAGGTGGTCTCAGCAAAAGTAATTATCATCACAATCACAATCATACTTTATTAGCCAAGTATGTTTTGCAACATACGAGGAATTTCATTTGCCGTACAGTCATACCAATAAAAAGCAACAGAACACACAAAATACATTTTAACATGAACATCCACCACAGTGACTCCTCCACATTCCTCACTGTGATGGAAGGTGAAAAAAAGTTCAATCTCTTCCCTTCTTTGTTCTCCAGCGGTCGGGGGCCCCGAGCCTTCCATTGACGGGCGACCTTGGCTCCCATAGCCGTCGAGGCGATCAAGCTCCCACATCGGGGGATCTCAGATCCCCTGCAGCGGGCGATCTACCCCGGGTCGGGGTTGGTTGAAACCTTCGAAAACAGCTTGGAGCTTCCCAACATCGGTCTCTCCCCGAGACTGCGAGCTCCTCGATAGTGAAATCCGTTGGAGCGTTGATCCCAGGCAAGGGATCGCAGGCTCCGATAGTAAGTCCATGGCCCGCGGTGGGGCTCAAAGTCAGTCCCGGGCAAGGCCGCCAGCTCCACGATGTTAGACCGCAGATCAACCGGAGATACGATCCGGAAAACAATCGCATCTCCGGCAAGGACCCTATCTCCGATAATGTTAATGGATGTCACAGGTAGATGATAGAAACAAATTGCTATATAATGGATATGATAGAAGCAAATGATAGATAACATAATAATATAAACGATAAATGATAGTTAACATCGCTGCTGGACAACGACTCCCACCCCATGCAGGACACTGTCACTGCACTGAGTAGCTCCTTCAGTGACAGACTCCTTCACCCCAAGTGTGTGAAGGAGAGAGATAGGAGGTCCTTCCTTCCCGCTGCTGTGAGACTGCACAACCAGCACTGCTCCCAGCAAGGTTCAATGATCCCAGGCATCTTCCTTTGGGCAGGATAGAACTCCAACCACCAGAGTGTTTCCCCTTTAATGATAGAACTCCAACCACCAGAGTGTTTCCCCTTTAATGATAGAACTCCAACCACCAGAGTGTTTCCCCTTTAATGATAGAACTCCAACCACCAGAGTGTTTCCCCTTTAATGATAGAACTCCAAACACCAGAGTGTTTCCCCTTTAATGATAGAACTCCAACCACCAGAGTGTTTCCCCTTTAATGATAGAACTCCAACCACCAGAGTGTTTCCCCTTTAATGATAGAACTCCAAACACCAGAGTGTTTCCCCTTTAACGATAGAACTCCAACCACCAGAGTGTTTCCCCTTTAATGATAGAACTCCAACCACCAGAGTGTTTCCCCTTTAATGATAGAACTCCAAACACCAGAGTGTTTCCCCTTTAATGTCCATTGACTTCAGTTTTATTTATCAGAGCACTTTCTGAGAATACATGGAAATGAACGAGGCAAGAAGGCACAGGACGTTTGCACTACAGCAGTGGAACCTGAACTACTTTAGTCAAAACCCCATCTGCAACAGCAGCATAGAGTCTGGGCCAAAAGACATGGGGAAATGCAGGCACACAATCTCTTTGGCTTTTATTTTCAGCTGTGTCAAATCTGTGCTCCGTGAAGTAGCAAAGCTCATCTGTACAATCAATGCCCTCTTCGGTTTCTGAAAAGAAGAATATTGAAGGCAAAGTGAGAAATATTGGGATCTTGCTATCTGTTCATCGTCATGGATGATCTGCAAACATGCCTTTACACCGGGGGGGGGGGGGGGGGGGGGGGACAAATTGGATAGGAGTATTCAGAGTGAGTAGGAATACTTTAGACTTCAGAAATACAGCAAGGAAACAGGCCCTTCTATGCCAACACACACTAGGGACAATTTTACAACTGACCAAAGTCAATTAACCTACAAACCTGTCACGTCTTTGGAGCAAGGGAGGTAATTGGAGAACCCAAAGAAATTCCACATGGTCGCAGGGAGAACAGATAAACTCCATGCAGACAGCACCCATCGTCGAAATTGAACCCGGGTCCCTGGTGCTGAAAGGCAGCAACTCTACCGTTTTTCCACTGTGCTGCCCCATTTTTAAACACTTCCCATTTTTAGACACGTCCCATTTTGTTCCTTAATTGCCCTGGCTCTATATATAAGACCATGTTTACTTTACGTAAACTGGGAGTAGCTGGGAAGAGGAGAGGCTGTCGTACAGTCTGTCTCCCTTCTCATATCGTAGTTTCATCCAACGAGTGGGGCTCCAGTACTACAGAGGAGACTGTAATGGAGATGCCTGTGCTACAGTTATAATTACACATCATGCCCAGCTCAGTATACAGCAGTGAGTCATCACCTTTATTCCACAGGACCGACGCAGAC
Source organism: Rhinoraja longicauda (assembly GCF_053455715.1). Taxonomy (NCBI): domain Eukaryota; kingdom Metazoa; phylum Chordata; class Chondrichthyes; order Rajiformes; family Arhynchobatidae; genus Rhinoraja; species Rhinoraja longicauda. The sequence goes on from NC_135968.1 coordinate 48,140,271, forward strand.
TGGTGCAAATGAACGAGCAGACGTTGTGCTCAAGCACTACGTTGCATCTCACATTCTCCAAAGCCGCACACCTCTCCATGGCCAATCAGCAGCTGGTCACATCCCCCATCAATCACTGTTTGAGTACAGGCTCCCCTTCTGCTCTTACACTCACTGGCTGTCTAAAACCAACGCATGTGGATAGCTTGCACGTCCTGGCCGGTATTGCTCCACCAGGAATCTACAGATCAGTTGCCGGTGGAACTGAACGTAGTGGGCAAGTTGGGAATGCCCGCCATCCCTGTCACTCCCATCACCCGGCCCCAAACTGCCTGAAGTGGAGGAAGAGCTTCCTTCACACAGACCATCCCCTGTCACAGTCTCCTCAAGCAACCAGACCAGCCTTGTTGGGAAAGAAACGCAGCGAAAACCACCACCACCTTTGCTGCCAATCCCAACCAAGGAACAGCTACCACCTGGTCACAGGTGTGACTGCAAGACCTGGAAGACCCTCAATAAGCTTGGTACAGGGATGGGCCGATGCACGACCAACATGAGCAAATGGGGCTGTGCAGATGCGGCAGACACAGAATGTGAATGTGGAACATCTGTACAATCCGTGCCACACCTACTAAGATGCCCACTTCCTGGTGAACAATGCTGCCTGGAACATCTAGCGGTGGCAAACGAGAAGGATGTCCACTGTGCAAGAGCCCGGCCCTACATTTGAAACATAGATAATGGACACGAGAGAAGAAGACACCCTCTTCAATCATGCACCAGCCTCTCCACTCAGTTACAGTGGGTTGACCCACTTTAACTGAGACCTTAGGGCTTTGGAAGAGATGTAAGAGAAGAAAATCAACTTGTATGCCGAGTTGGTGGTTGAGACAGATATCATTACTATGCAGCTGTAAACTGCAAGCTGTACCTTGCAATAAAACGTTATTCCTTCATCACATATCTATGCACTCTAAATGGCTCGATTGTAATCATGTTCTGTCTTTCCACTGATTGGTTAGCATGCAATGAAAGCTTTTCACTCTACCTCGGTACATGTGACAATAAAATGAAGTGAAACTGAAGGAAAGGTACCAAAAAGTCCATTGCAATTGTGGATAGCATGAATAGTGGGTGATAATAGTGGCCGCCCCACCAGCGGCCTGCAGACATTAACATCGTGGAGCTCGCAGTCTCGGGTTGAGACCGAGGTCGGGAAGCTCCAAAAGCCGCACGACATTCGATAGCCCCAGGCCCGGTCAGATCGCCCCCCTGATGCAGGAGCTTGATCGCCCTGATGTGGAAGGCCCGCAACCGGCTACCGGAGTCAAGATCATCCCGTCAACGGAAGGTTCGAGGCCCCCGACCGCTGGAGGACAAAGAAGGGAGAGATTGAACTGTTTTTCACCTTCCATCACAGTGAGGAATGTGGGGGAGTCACTGTGGTGGATGTTCATGTTAAAATGTATTTTGTGTGTCCTGTTGCTTTTTATTGTTATGACTGTACGGCAAATGGCATTCCTCATCCCTCAATTCCCTCGTCCAAATCATTAATATATATTGTAAATAACTGGGGTCCCAGCACTGATCCTTGCGGTACCCCACTAGTCACTGGCTGCCATTCTGAAAAGGACCCGTTTATTCCTACTCTTTGCTTCCTGTCCGCCAACCAATTTTCTATCCACCTCAACTCTGAACCCCCAATACCGTGTGCTTTATGTTTGTGCACCAATCTCCTATGTGGGACCTTGTCGAAGGCCTTCTGAAAGTCCAGATATAACACATCGACTGGTTCTCCCTAATCCACTCTACTAGTTACATCCTCGAAAAATTCTATAAGATTCGTCAGACATGATTTACCTTTCATAAATCCATGCTGACTTTGTCCGATGATTTCACCACTTTCCAAATGTGATGCTATCACATCTTTAATAACTGACTCTAGCATTTTCCCCACTACCGATGTTAGGCTAACTGGTCTATAATTCCCCGTTTTCTCTCTCCCTCCCTTTTTAAAAAGTGGGATTACATTAGCTACCCTCCAATCCTCAGGAACTACTCCAGAATCTAAAGAGTTTTGAAAAATTATCACTAATGCATCCACTATTTCTGGGGCTACTTCCTTAAGCACTCTGGGATGCAGCCTATCTGGCCCTGGGGATTTATCTGCCTTTAATCCATTTAATTTACCTAACACCACTTCCCGACTAACCTGGATTTCCCTCAGTTCCTCCATCTCATTAGACCCCCGGTCCCCGGCAGATTGTTTATGTCTTCCTTAGTGAAGACAGAACCAAAGTAGTTATTCAATTGGTCTGCCATCTCCTTGTTCCCTATGATCAATTCACCTGTTTCCGACTGCTAGGGACCTACATTTGTCTTAACAAGTCTTTTTCTCTTCACATATCTATAAAAGCTTTTGCAGTCTGTTTTTACGGTCTCTGCCAGTTTTCTCTCATAATCTATTTTCCCTTTCCTAATTAAGCCCTTTGTCCTCCTCTGCTGGACTCTGAATTTCTCCCAGTCCTCTGGTATGCTACTTTTTCTGGCTAATTTATATGCTTCATCTTTTGTTTTAATACTATCCTTGATTTCCCTTGTTAGCCACGGATGCACTACCTTTCCTGGTTTGTTCTTTTGCCAAACTGGGATGAACAATTGTTGTACTTCATCCATGCGATCTTTAAATGCCATCCATTTCATGTCCACCGTCAACCCTTTAAGTATCAATTGCCAGTCTATCTTGGACAATTCACGTCTCATACCCTCAAAATTACCTTTCTTTAAGTTCAGAACACTTGTTTCTGAATTGACTTTGTCACTCTCCATCCTAATGAAGAACTCCACCATATTATGGTCACTCTTGCCCAAGGGGCCTCGCACAACAAGGCTGTTAACTAACCCTCCCTCATTAGGGAAGAGAGGGGAAGTTTTGTTGCCTCCATCACAGTGAGGGGGTGTTTGGAGTCACTGTGATGGATGTTTGTGTTGGGGTCGGGTGTCCTGTGTTCTTTTCTTTTTTGTTGTGTCTTGTGTCTTGTGACTGCTGAAATTTCGCTCGGTGTTTGTGCCGAGTGACAATAAAGTGTTGTTATACTGTTATACTGTTATGTTACTCAATACCCAGTCTAGAATGGCCTGCTCTCTCGTTGGTTCCTCGACATGTTGGTTTAGAAAACCATCTCGCAATCATTCCAAGAAATCCTCTTCCTCAGCACCTCTGCCAATTTGGTTCACCCAATCTATATGTAGATTGAAGTCACCCATTATAACTGCTGCACCTTTAGTGCACGCATTTCTAATTTCCTGTTTGATGCCATCCCCAACCTCACTACTGCTGTTAGGTGGCCTGTAACACAACTCCCACTAGCGTTTTCTGCCCCTTAGTGTTTCGCAGTTCTACCCATATCGATTCCACATCCTCCAAGCTAATGTCCTTCCTTTCCATTGCGTTAATCTCCTCTCTAACCAGGAACGCTACCCCACCTCCTTTTCCTTTCTGTCTATCCCTCCTGAATATAGAATATCCCTGGATGTTGAGCTCCCAGCCTTGGTCACCCTGGAGCCATGTCTCCGTAATCCCAACTATATCATAATCATTAATAACTATCTCCACATTTAATTCATCCACCTTATTACGAATACTCCTTGCATTGAGACACAACGCCTTCAGGCTTGTTTTTATAACACTCTTGCCCCTTATATAATTATGTTGCAAAGTGGCCCTTTTTGATTTTTGCCCTGGATTTGTCTGCCTGCCACTTTTACTTTTCACCTTGTTACCTATTGTTTCTACCCTCACTTTATACCCCTCTGTCTCTCTGCTCTTGTTCCCATCCCCCTGCCATATTAGTTTAAACCCTCCCCGACAACACTAGCAAACACTCCCCCTAGGAAATTGGTTCCATTCCAGCCCAGGTGCAGACCGTCCTGTTTGTACTGGTCCCACCTCTCCCAGAACTGGTTCCAATGTCCTAAAAATTTGAATCCCTCCCCCTTGCACCATTTTTCAAGCCACGTATTCATCTGAAATATCCTCCTATTTCTACTCTGACTAGCACGTGGCACTGGTAGTAATCCAGAGATTATTACCTTTGAGGCCTACTTTTAAGTTTATCTCCTAGCTCCCTAAATTCACCTTGTAGGACCTCATCCCGTTTTTTACCTATATTGTTGGTGCCAATGTGCACCACGATAACTGGCTGTTCACCCTCCCCCTCCAGAATGTTCTGCAGCCGCTCTGCGACATCCCTGACCCTTGCACCAGGGAGGCAACATACCATCCTGGAGTCTCGTTTGCGACTGCAGAAACGCCTATCTATTCCCCTTACAATTGAATCCCCTATCACTATAGCCCTTCCACTCTTTTTCTTCCCCTCCTGTGCCGCAGAACCACCCATGGTGCCATGAACTTGGCTGCTGCTGCCTTCCCCTGATGAGCCATCTCCCCCAACAGTATCCAAAATGATATATCTGTTTAGGAGGGAGATGACCGCAGGGGACTCCTGCACTACCTTCTTTATACTACGCTGGCTAGTGGTCACCCCTTCCCTTTTTGTCTGCTTAACCTTTACCTGTGGTGTGGCCAACTCACTAAACGTGCTATTCACGACTTTCTCAGCATCGTGGATGCTCCAGAATGAATCCAACCGCAGCTCCAACCGTTAAATGCGGTCTACCAAGGGCTGCAGCTGTACACATTTCCTGCACACGTAGTCATCAGGGACACCGTCAGTATCCCTGATTTCCCACATGCTACAGGATGAGCAAACCACGGGGCCGATCTCAGCTGACATGGCTTACCCTTTATATTAAATCAATCCCTTAAATCAAATCAAATCAAATCAGCACACTCCCTATTTAAAAATCCTTTAAGCTGTACCTTTAACTAAAAAACCCAGAAACCTTAACTCAAAGTGCTATCAGAAAGCAGAAATACAAATCTGGGGTTATTCACCAATCAGCTGCTCCCTCCAGTCCACGTTACTTTTTCAAGTGTGACGCGCCAATGGAACGTTGTAGAGAGTGGTCACTCCCACCTCTCCATCGGCTCCTGGGCCTAGACACAGACACACAGACACACAGACACATAGACACACAGACACAGACACACAGACACACAGACACACAGACACACAGACACACAGACACACAGACACACAGACACAGACACACAGACACACAGACATACAGACACACAGCCACACAGACACACAGACACACAGACACACAGACACACAGACACGCAGACACACAGACACGCAGACACGCAGACACACAGACACACAGACACACAGACACACAGACACACAGACACAGACACACAGACACATAGACACACAGACACGCAGACACCTAGACACACAGACACACAGACACACAGACACGCAGACACACAGACACGCAGACACGCAGACACACAGACACATAGACACACAGACACATAGACACATGAACACAGACACACAGACACACAGACATACAGACACATAGACACATAGACACGCGGACACATAGACACATAGACACAGACACACAGACACAGACACACAGACACACAGACACATAGACACACGGACACACAGACACACAGACACAGACATACAGACACACAGACACACAGACACATAGACACAGACACACAGACACATAGACACACAGACACACAGACACATAGACACAGACACATAGACACACAGACACATAGACACACAGACACACAGACACATAGACACATAGACACATAGACACATAGACACACAGACACATAGACACACAGACACATAGACACACAGACACATAGACATAGACACACAGACACATAGACATAGACACACAGACACATAGACACACAGATACACAGACACATAGACACAGACACATAGACACACAGACACGCAGACACACAGACACATAGACACAGACACACAGACACATAGACACACAGACACACAGACACATAGACACAGACACATAGACACACAGACACATAGACACACAGACACACAGACACATAGACACATAGACACATAGACACATAGACACACAGACACATAGACACACAGACACACAGACACATAGACACACAGACACATAGACACACAGACACATAGACATAGACACACAGACACATAGACATAGACACACAGACACATAGACACACAGATACACAGACACATAGACACAGACACATAGACACACAGACACGCAGACACACAGACACACAGACACACAGACACACAGACACACAGACACACAGACACATAGACACAGACACATAGACACACAGACACACAGACACAGACACATAGACACACAGACACACAGACACACAGACACATAGACACACAGATACACAGACACACAGACACATAGACACACAGACACATAGACACACAGACACATAGACACACAGATACACAGACACAGACAGACACATAGATACACGGACACACAGACACACAGACACATAGACACACAGACACATAGACACACAGACACATAGACACACAGACACACAGACACATAGACACACAGACACACAGACACATAGACACACAGACACATAGACACACAGACACATAGACACACAGACACACAGACACATAGACACACAGACACATAGACACACAGATACACAGACACACAGACACATAGACATAGACACACAGACACATAGACACACAGACACACAGACACACAGACACACAGACACATAGACATAGATACACACACACACAGACACACAGACACATAGACACAGACACACAGACACATAGACACAACACATAGCCACATAGACACACAGACAGATAGACACACAGACACATAGACACAACACACAGACACACAGACACATAGACACATAGACATAGACACACGACACATAGACATAGACACACAGACATAGACACACAGACACATAGACACATAGACACACAGACACACAGACACACAGACACATAGACACACAGACACACAGACACACAGACACATAGACACAACACATAGACACATAGACACACAGACACATAGACACACAGACACATAGACACACAGACACATAGACACAACACACAGACACACAGACACATAGACACATAGACACATAGACACAGATGCATAGACACACAGACACAGACAGACACATAGATACACGGACACATAGACACAGACAGACACATAGACACACAGACACATAATTATGCAATGGAGGAAAGACTAAGATGAGAACAGATTGGAAACTGAAAGGCGACTAAGCTGGACAAGCTATAAAAATGGATATGGTGATTGCAATGTCCAATTTCCCGACAGTGCAGAGAGCCTGCCAACTTTCTGCCATCTGCCTAACATAACATCTTTAATGTGTGGCCAGCACCAACTCTGGGTAGATTCACTGTGAGTGGCACCGATGCTGCCAGTTATTCCACTGGTGAACCATGCCTGGCAAACAGCAACTAAAGGGGCAACAACGGGGAGGGAGGAACTTTGGAGGATTTGAATACTGCGCTGATAATCATGACAGAGAAGACAGACGCTGAGGGATGTCCCCCTTTCACAGAGAGCCAGGATGTTCTGTGCTATTTACTGAGAGCTGAAGAGGAGCCAGCGCTGCCGTCGCAGCTGCGGCTTGCCTGCAGTCCGTCTGTCTTTTGTGTTTTTTGTTGTTTTTGTATGAATTGTAGTTTTAATATGGTGTAGGGTTTGTATGTTATGTTTGGGGGGCGTGGGGGGGAACGGGAACTGTAAAATTCTCTCTCCCGAACGGAGAAGCGACCTTTGTTTCTGTGTCGTGTCTCCGTTCCCGTTGCGGCCTACCACCGGCCATGCACCTGGGACAACCTGGGGCTCTGGTTCGCAGAGCCCGCGGCCCGGACTCACCACCTGCGGCGCTGGCTGCCTGCGGATGCTGCGGGAGCGGCTGCGACTCGTCTCCGGAGGCTCCGGCGCGGGCCGCGTGGACGTCGGAAGCCCGCAGGCCCCTGGTTGGGGGCCGACATCGGGAGCTCCGGCAGCGGCAGAGGCAGCGTGTTCGCCCGTCCCGAATCGTGGAGCTTGGGTCGGCCCGCCGCGGACCTTTCACCGTCCGGCGCGGCCTGGAATAGGCCGTGGGATTTTCACCGCCCAGCGGGGGCTTCAATGTCGGGAGCCCCGACCGCCCCGACGTGGCAACGACAGCAGCCTGACCGCGGGACAAGACGGCAGTGGAAGAGAAAAGACATTGTGGCCTTCCATCACAGTGAGGAGGTGACTGGAGGAGACTCACTGTGATGGATGTTTCTTTTTGTTTGGTGTTAGTTTGTGATTGTATGTGTTATTGCATTTTTATTGATTATTCGTATTGGTCTTATTGTTCAACTGCGGGTAATGTTTAATTTCACTACACATTTATGTGTATGTGACAAATAAACGACTATTGACTATTGAGGTGCAAATCCCTGATGAACTAAAGATAGACGCAAAATGCTGCAGTAACACAACGGGTCAGGCAGCATGTCTGGAGAGAAGGAATGGGTGACATTTCAGGTCGAGACTAAAGAAGGGTTACTCCAACATTTTGTGTCGATCTCCAGTGTAAACCAGCCTCTGCAGTTCCTTCCTACACCTGATGAACTAAGTATAGTTTAGTTTTTATAGTTTGGTTTAGAGATACAGTGCGGAAACAGTCCCTATCAGCCCACCGGGCAGTTACAAGGCATTGAAAGTGTCACGTGACCAGCGATCCCCACACATTAACACTATCCTAAACCCACTAGGGACAATTTTTACATTTACCAAGCCAAGTAACCTACAAACCTGTACATCTTTGGCATATGGGAGAAAACCGAAGATCTCGGAGAAAACCAACGCAGGTCACGGGGAGAACGTACAAACTCCGTACAGACAGCACTCATAGTCAGGATGGAACCCGGGTCTTCGGCGCTGTATTCACTGTAAGGCAGCAACTCTACCGCTGTGCCACCGCGCCGCCCTGTTAGTCCAATGGCTTCATTAAAGTCAATGAAAGCATCAGCAATCGCCTTATCCTTCTAAACCCACCACAGTTTCACATTCTGCTCCACATGCCAAGATCAGTCTGAAGAAGGGTCTGGACCTGAAACATCACCCATTCCTTTTCTCTAGAGATCCTGCCTGTCCTGCTGAGTTACTCCAGCATTATGTGTCTATCTTCGATTTAAACCAGCATCTGCAGTTCTTTCCGACACAGTATTAATTATGTCATCTTTAATCGCATAAGTCAAGTTGAGTTTATTATCCTATGGTGAGGAACAGGTACAATGAAAAAAAACTACTTTCACCATCATCATACGCACATAGATAAAACACACAGAACATAAAACTGTACATCATAGAGTCAAAGAGTCAGAGAGTGATACAGTGTGGAAACATGCCCTTCATAGAGTGATAGAGTGATACAGTGTGGAAACAGGCCCTTCATAGAGTGATAGAGTGATACAGTGTGGAAACATGCCCTTCATAGAGTCATAGAGTGATACAGTGTGGAAACAGGCCCTTCATAGAGTCATAGAGTGATACAGTGTGGAAACAGGCCCTTCATAGAGTGATAGAGTGATACAGTGTGGAAACAGGCCCTTCATAGAGTCATAGAGTGATACAGTGTGGAAACAGGCCATTCATAGAGTGATAGCCTTAAAGGGAGTACAGAGAAGGTTCACCAGATTGATCCCTGGGATGGCAGGACTTTCATATGAAGAAAGACTGGATAGACTAGGCTTATACTCGCTGGAATTTAGAAGACTGAGGGGGGATCTTATTGAAACATATAAAATTCTTAAGGGATTGGAGAGACTAGATGCGGGAAGATTGTTCCCGATGTTGGGGAAGTCCAGAACCAGGGGGCACAGCTTAAGGATAAGGGGGAAGTCTTTTAGGACCGAGATGAGAAAACATTGCTTCACACAGAGAGTGGTGAGTCTGTGGAATTCTCTGCCACAGAAGGTAGTTGAGGCCAGTTCATTGGCTATATTTAAGAGGGAGTTAGATGTGGCCCTTGTGGCGAAAGGGATCAGGGGGTATGCAGAGAAGGCAGGTACAGGTTACTGAACTGGATGATCAGCCATGATCATATTGAATGGAGGTGCAGGCTCGAAGGGCCGAATGGCCTACTCCTGCACCTATTTTCTATGTTTCTATGTTTCTATAGAGTGATACAGTGTGGAAACAGGCCCTTCGATCCAACTTGCCCACACTGGCCAACATGTCCCAGCTACCCTAGTCCCACCTGCCCGTGTTTGGTCCATATCCCTCCAAACCTGTCCTATCCATGTACCTGTCTAACTGATTCTTAAACATTGGGATAGTCCCAGCCTCAACTACCTCCTCTGGCAGCTTGTTCCATACATCCACCACCCTTTGTGTGAAAATGTTACCCCTCAGATTCCCATTAACTCTTTTCCCCTTCACCTTAAACCTATGTCCTCTGGTCCTCAATTCACCTACTCTGGGCAAGAGACTCTGTGCATCTACCCGATCTATTCCTCTCATGATTTGGTATACCTCTTTAAGATCCCCCCTCATCCTCCTGCACTCCATGGAATAGAGACCCAGTCTACTCAACCTCTCCCTGTAGCTCACACCCTCTAGTCCCAGCAACATCCTCTAAATCTTTTCTGAATCCTTTCAAGCTTTACAATATCTAACCTATAACATGGGGCCCAGAACTGAACACAATATTCTAAATGCGATCTCACCAACGTCTTATACAACTGCAACATGACCTCCCAACTACTATACTCAATACTCTGACTGATGAAGGCCAAAGTGCCAAAAGCCTTTGTGACCACCTTATCTACCTGCGACTCGACCTTCAAGGAACCATGAACCTGTACCACTAGATCCCACTGCTCTACAACACTACCCAGAGGCCTACCGTTTACTGTGTAGGTCCTGCCCTTGTTCAATGTCCCAAAATGCCTAAAGTTAGTGGTGGCCCTCAAACTATCAACGGTGAAAGTACATTCCTGACTGATCATGAATTACAGGGAAAATGTTCCCAATGTTGGGGGAGTTCAGAACTAGGGGCCACAGTCTAAGAAGAAGGCACAGGTTACTGATTGTGATCAGCCATGATCACAATGAATGGCGGTGCTGGCTCGAAGGGCTGAATGGCCTCCTCCTGCACCTATTTTCTATGTTTCTATGTTAATAAAGGGGAGCCCATTTAAAACTGAGGTGAGAAGAAACTTTTTCACCCAGAGTTGTGAATCTGTGGAATTCTCTGCCACAGAAAGCAGTGGAGGACAGACAATTCACTGGATGAATTTAAGAGAGTTAGATAGCGGAATCAAGGGATATGGGGAGAAGGCAGGCATGGGTACTGATTGTGGATGATCAGCCATGATCACAGTGAATGGCGGTGCTGGCTTGAAGGGCCAAACGTCCTCCTCCTGCACCTATTTTCTATGTTTCTGTGTTTCTATGATCCTATTTCACACAACCTGCTTCCTGTAAACACAAGATCATAAAGAAAATTAGAAGGTGGCCATTTGGCTCGGTGCCGTCTCTGAATAAGATCATCAATCTTTTCCTGTTACTAGGTTTTTCTGCACTAGCCTTTGTATTCCATGATTGCCTAAATAAGTGTTTGCTTGCATCCTTTTCCTGCAAGATAATCGGGAACTGTAGCCAATCCCATCAGTGGAGGAGGTGACTGAGCTCAGCAGGGGTGAAGGGCAGAGAACTGCCATTTCAGTTCACTCATCGTCTGGATACAAGAACTGTGCAAACATTAGAGTTAAGATTGGGTACAGATTACACACACAGGTCTTCTGACCCAAATGGAGCTCATCCATTTGTCCAATGCGGTCACGGTGGCACAGTGGTAGAGTTGCTGCCTTACTGCGAATGCAGCGCCGGAGACCCGGGTTTGATCCCGACTACGGGTGCTGTCTGTACGGAGTTTGTACGTTCTCCCCATGACCCGCGTGGGTTTTCTCCGAGATCTTCGGTTTCCTCCCACATTCCAAAGACGTACAGGTTTGTAGATTAATTGGCTTGGTAAATGTAAAAATTGTCCCTAGTTGGTGTAGGATAGTGTTAATGTGTGGGGATCACTGGTCACGTGACACTTTCAATGCCTTGTAACTATATCTTTGGACTGGTGGCAGACCAATTTCCATCCGGGATAAATAAAGTTGTATTATAACGTATCATATAACGTATCGTTGAGTTTTTACATGGAAGTCACCAACAGAAGCAACTGTTTCAAACAAATCAGTGTGAATAAAATTATCCAAAAAGAGTAGGAACTGCAAATGCTGGTTTACATTGAAGATAGACACAAAATTCTGGAGTAACCCAGAGGGACAGTCAGCATCCCTGTGGAGAATGACGGTGGGAAGTCACCTTTTACATGGATAGGACAGGATATGGACCAAACACAGGCAGGTGGGACTAGTGTAGCTGGGACATGTTGGCCGGTGTGGGCAAATTGGGCCGAAGGGCCTGTTTCCACACTGTATCACTCTGTGACTATGACTCTATGAATGGGTGACGTTTTGGGTTGAGACCCTTCTTCAGACTGAGGGGCATTTGCATACCTTACACTTGCATATATGTCTGTGTCTCCCCTGACTCTCAGTCTGAAAAAGGGTCTCGACCCGAAACGTCACCCATTCCTTCTCCCCAGAGATGCTGCCCGTCCTGCTGAGTTACTCCAACATTTTGTGTCTATCATCCAAAAAGATATGTCTCATCTTTAAACATAATAAGCGTTGGAAGCTATAAATAACTTAATAGTTTCATCCAGTAGATGTGATTCATCTGAGTGCCCCAGCAGAGAGTGACAACGTATTATGGAATAGAAATGAAGCAGATCATGTTCTGAGAGGAACACTTGATTTATTGCCATATCTTATGTCTATCACATGTTGTTTGGGTTAGGTGCTTCAATGTGCAACATGATGCGATTAAACAAGACATAATTAATGCAGTGTAGGAAAGAACTGCAGATGCTGGTTTAAATCGAAGGTAGACGCAAAACGCTGGAGTAACTCAGCGGGTCAGGCTGCATCTCAGGAGAGATGGAATGGGTGACGTTTCGGGTCGAGACCCTTCTTCAGACTGATCTTTTTCAGTGGAGTGGGCAAAATGTGTAGGAAAGAACTGCAGAGGCTGGTTTAAATCGAAGGTAGACACAAAATGCTGGAGATGGGTCTCGACCCGAAACGTCACCCATTCCTTCCCTCCAGAGATGCTGCCTGTCCCACATAATGACTACTGACCTACACCTGAGCCCTCAATAAGCAATGTAACCTGCAAATATTCAATCTGCTTTTTAAATAAATTAATCAAAATAAACTTTATTCTGTTAAAAAACAAAAACAAAACAGGGACTGTACAAAAATAAATTCCGACAATCTCGGAAACATACCGACAAAAATATTTAAAAAAAATCAAAATGAACTTTATTCAAGATTAAAAAAGAGTACATTGCAGGAACTGTGCAAAACAAATCTTCTGACATTCCCAGCGATACATCGTCACATTCATCGTCAATTCATCGTCATAGTGTTGACACAAATGACACATTCACCACATACCCTTGCCACTCTGTGACCCTCATGCTTATTCAATCTGCCAATGAGGTTTAAAAAAACTATTAATTGCCCTTGATATGTAACTACTCTACCAGATGAAATGTGAAGGGAGGAACTGAGATGCTGGTTCAAACCGAAGATAGACACAAATAGCTGGAGTAACTCAGCGGGACAGGCAGCTTCTCTGGAGAGAAGGAATGGGTGACGTTGTGGGTCGAAACCCCCGAGGCGTCACCCATTCGTTTTCTTCAGAGAAGCTGCCTGTCCCGCTATTTGCGTCTATCAATGAAAGATGAGTAGCTTTCTTGAACCGCTGCAGGATTGATGCTGACGGTCCTCCCACAGTGCTGTTTGTCTTGTGTAGGAAGGAACTGCAGATGCTGGTATAAATCGAAGGTAGACACAAAATGCTGGAGTAACTCAGCAGGTCAGGCAGCATCTCTGGAGAGAAGGAATGGGTGACGTTTCGGGTCGAGACCCTTCTTCAGTCTGATGTCAGAGGAGGGGGCGGAACAAACATAGAATGTAGTCGGAGACAGGAAGACTAGTGGGAGAACTGGGAAGGGGAGGGGATAGAGAGGGAAAGCAGGGACCATCTGAAGTTAGAGAAGTCAATGTTCATACTACTGGGGTCTAAACTGCCCAAGCAAAATATGAGGTGCTGTTCCTCCAATTTGCGCTGGGCCTCACTCTGACAATGGAGGAGGCCCAGGACAAAGGTCAGATTGGGAATGGGAGTTGGAGTTGAAGTGCTGAGCCACCGGGAGATCAGGTTGGTTAAGACAGATTGAGCAGAGGTGTTGAGCTAAACGATCGCCTCACCTGCGCTTGGTCTCGCCGAAGTAGAGAAGTTAACACCTGTTTGTCTTCCTATGCACTTGTTATCCTTGTCCCTCTTGGCAAATACAGGTTGCATATTTAGGAGGCACTGTGAGTAGCCTTGATGGTCACGGGGAGAACGTACAAACTCCATACAGACAGCCCCCATAGTCGGGATTGAACCCGGGTCTCCAGCGCTGCATTCGCTGTAAGGCAGCAACTCTACCGCTGCACCACCGTGACCGCCCTATACAAAGTTACAAATTCCCACGACCGTGTCAGGTCCCCCTTTGTTCTTCCTCCCCTCCGTCCTCCTTCCTCAAGTTGGGAGACCAAAACTACACACAATACTCCAGGTGTGGTCTCACCAGGGCCCTGTACAACTGCAGAAGGACCCCTTTACGCCTGTACTCAAATCCTCTCGTTATGAAGGCCAACATGCCATTTGCAATAGAGTGATGCTTTTCAAAGCAATGCAAGATTTTGTAGGTCTGTATGATAAGCTCTGTAGTTTGTGAACAACTGGGGAAGGTTTGGAAGCTGTGTAATGACTGTGCTTCTGGAGAATGTTTTTTAAATAGAGATGAGCTTGGCCTGTTGGCAAGTAATGTTTGTCGTCTGATTCTCATTTGAGAGTTCAAGGTCACCTCATCCTTTTCATCTGACTGCTCAACTGCATTATACTCAATGAACCTCAGTTGCTCATGTGAACACAGCTTGTTAACATGTAACAAGACCTGCACAATACTTTGTGACAAATTGGATCTGGAAAGTGTGGTCTGTTATTTTAACATCAGTGGTGTTACACAGAATATTCAGAATGGTTCAGAATGATTTACTCACAGTACTTTGATCTAAATTGATTATTAACCCCAATCGAAAGATTATGTGTAATTTATGTTAAATTATTTTGTGGCTTTGACCATTTTTGGATAGAATTTCCAATTAAAACAGAGAAATAGAAAATAGGTGCAGGAGGAGGCCATTTGGCCCTTCGAGCCAGCACTGCCATTCATTGTGATCATGGCTGATCATCCACAATTGACACTAGATTGTTTAGTTTAGTTTAGTTTATTGATACAGTGCAGAAATAGGCCCTTCGGCCCATTGAGTCTGTACCGACCAGCAATCCCTGCACATTAATACTACCCTACACACACTAGGAACAATTTACATTTACACCAAGCCAATTAACCGACAAACCTGTACGTCTTTGGAGTGTGGGAGGAAACCGAAGATCTCAGAGAAAACCTATGCAGGTCACAGGGAGAACGTACAAACTCCGTACAGACAGCACCCGTAGTCAGAATCGATCCCGGGTCTCTGGCTCTGTAAGGCTGTAGCTCTATCGCTACGTTGCCGGCCTGTGTTGAATTAATTTGACATTAGATTTATAGGATGTCTAGGAGTAACTCAGCGGGTCAAGCAGCATTCTGGAGAGAAGGAATGGGTGACGTTTCGGGTCGAGACCCGTCTTCAGACTGATGGAGGGGACTTCTCCCTCTGGTCGTGTGTTTAGTCCTCTAAGCAGGTACCTGGTCCCGCTGTGCAGAGACCTGTCCATCCTCACTACCCCACACTGGACGCCTACACACACACACACACACACGGGCTGCCTGGTCTCGTTACAGTGCAGGAGTGTGATCCATGCACAGAGCACAACACAATACTCCACTATGGACCAAGCGAGTGTTGCTTGTAAACTCAACATTACATCCAGGCCTTTGCATTTGTCCCTTCATTCATCCCACGTGTTTCAGTAACCAATCTCTCACTATGTTCCGCCACTTTCTAACATTATGCACAGTCACACTCCCACCTCTGTTCCTGCACATCCTGTGAAATGTGCCATTTTGTCTACATTTGCCCTGGTTGTGTTTTTGATTCTGTTCAGAGGAAGAATGATTGAGGTGGAAGCCCAGACTGTCAGCATGAATCTCTTACACTGTATAATGCTTGGTGGTAGCAAGAATTGGGACATCTTTTTAACTTTTGGCTCAAAACGAGAGCCCATTACAATATCAACATTGAAGCAGGAAATCATTCAAACTGTTAATAGCACAGATTTGGACGCGGTTATGGGGATACAGTTCATATAATCATTTTAATTACTATGATACGTTGTTATCCTTAAAATTGAAATGAGCGTTTTCTAAAAGATGTTGGTTTACACAAGGGTAGACACAAAATGCTGGAGTAACTCAGCAGCATCTCTGGAGAGGAAAGCGTGATGTTTCAGATCGAGACCTCGACCCGAAACGTCACCCATTCCTTCTCTCCAGAGATGCTGCCTGTCCCGCTGAGTTACTCCAGCATTTTGTGTCTATCTTCGGTGTAAACCAGCAACTGCAATTCCTTCCTATTCATAAGTAAAACCGTTGTGCTTGTCATGGTTTTGGAACAAATTGCTTGTCCCACATACTTAGGGTTGTCAACTTTCCCACTCCCAAATAAGGGACAAATGGTGACGTCACCGCCCCTCGCCCCACGTGACGTCACTCAGCCAGCGGCCACGTGCTCCCACTCCACTAATGGCGGCCGCTCGGGCTGGGAAGCAGGTTGCTATGCAACCTCTGTTAGGCGGCGCCCGGGCCTCCACTGTCCGGGCCTACAGTGTCCGGCCCTACAGTGGCACCCGGGCCTATAGTGTCCGGGCCTACAGCGCTGTCTGGGCCTACAGTGTCCAGGTCAACAGTGTCCGGGCCTACAGCGCCATCTGGGCCTAATACGGGTTGGTCCCGTACGGGACAAAGCAATTTAGCCCAAAATACGGGATGTCCCGGCTAATACGGGACAGTTGGCTACTGTACACATACTCAAGCCGTGTTTTCATTCTTCACTGTTGCATTACAAACCTATCAGTGGAAAACAGCAATACAGCCCATTGCTTACAAAATGGTGCCACTGAGATCACAGAATTTTCCCAAACGTCTTGTTCACCTACCACTGTTGGATCCATTAACTGACATCCCTGTGGCAAAAAAATGGCCTTGTTTTGTAAAACAAACCTACTTGGGGCAAAATGCAATTTTAAATGTGATCAGTTTAACTGCAATCAATTTCAAGCTTTTAACAAGCTCCTTCACCCCAAGTGTAGTCGCCTCTCCCGCGCCGTGAGGGGGCACCCGCCCGACTGACGGCAGTGCTGAGTGGGGATGGTTTGGTGACCTAGACTAGGTCAGAGAAAGTGGTCGGCGTGGACTGGTAGGGCCGAACGGGCCTGTTTCCGTGCTGTAATTGTTATATGGTTATATGGTTAAGTGTGTGAAGGAGACATATAGGAGGTCCTTCCTTCCCGCTGCTGTGAGACTGCACAACCAGCACTACTCCCAGCAGACGAGTCAACAGTAACAGTTAAGAATACACAGAAAACTGATGACAAATTATCCTTGTCTTTACTTTTATTTATAACTAGACCAAGTGGGGGAGGGGAAAGGGAGCCACTGACACTGCAGTTCCTGCCAGCGGCCATCTTCTTTCTCCATCACTCTGGTGCTGCGCTCCTCCAGGGGAGGGGGAGCGCAATTAAAGGCGTGCGGGTCTCATTGTGATGTCACACACTGAGGACGATTCCTCTTATGGTTTCTATTGTGACCTGGGAAAATCACGTTTTTTTTCTTTAAAATAAATTGCTTATAAAAAAAGAATCTCAATGAAATAAAGATCTCTGTAAAATAAAAAGGCCACTCCATCCCCTCCCTCCCTCTCCCACTCACAAACTCCACCCCCCTCAGCCATCCATCAATGAAAATCATGATTATCTTTAAAATGTTGTTTTCTTTTCTGCATTGATCTAGCACCCTCCCACACTGCATCCCCTCTCAACCCCCCTCCTCCCCCCAAAACTCTCCCCCTTCCCCCCACTCAATCCCCCTTCCTCCACTCTTAGGGGATCTCTGGCGGTGGTGTGGCCTTTCCTGACCGTTGGGTTTCCATTGTGACGTGGAACACGGGGGTATTACTGTGCAGACGTGGCTGACGGCCACAGCAAGTGGAAAAGGAATTTATTAAAGTCAAAAATGTGAATAACTCAAAATATAACAATTTGAACGTTAAAGAAACTTGTCAGTTTCTATTTTGCGTTCTTCCTCATTGATCATCGAGACGTTGAGTTATTTCATCTTGCATCTCTTGTTCCCTTGTTTCGCATTCTTTCTCGTTGACCGTTAGGATGTTCAGTTTTTTGTTGTCGCATCTCTTGTCCCCCTCTGTTTTGCTTTCTTTCTCGATGATCCTCGACACGTTCAGTTATTTGTTATTGCTCCTCTTGTTCCTTTCTGCCACTCATTGTTTCTCGATGTCTCTTTGCGTTGTTCCTTCCTTGACCATGCTGTGACTCGTTTGCTCCCTCCTCATGGCCTGATTTAAAAAAGATGGAAATATATCAGGATATATATTTATAAATTCTAAATAAAAACTGACTTATTTATGAACACGAAAGCATTAGATGAAAATGGCAATTTTTTTCTTTAAATAAAATAAACCTCAATCAAAAAGTTTTTTTAGTACCTGTCACTTTTTGTTTTGCCTTCTTTCTCGATGATCGACACGTTCATTTATTTCTTCGTTGCTCCTCTTGTTCCCTTCTGGTTCAAAAGCTGGCCGACGATCTGGATCAATGACGATTGGTGCCTCTGATAAATCTCTAATTCTATCCTTGGCAATGTTAAGTGAATTAATGCGAGGGTTATTTAGTCTTCAAGTTTTCAAGCATCTCAACAATTTCCCTTTGAATACCAGCATCTCGCAATATACCCATTCGCAATTGAATGCTATCTTGGGGGTCCACGAAATAGATCTGCAGGAATTGACTTGGCTGGTCTAGGTCAGGCATCAACGGACCAAGGTAATGATGAATCTGCCCTTGAATGATGACTGAGGGACTCCATCCAGGCCTTGGTGGCACCACTTCCTTGGCACCGAATGACGTCACTTGAAAGAGGCAGTTATATTGTCGAATATTCTTTCTGAACTCGTTTGCTTGTGGTGTGTCAATAGTGCACAATCTCATCAGTTCATCAGGTAGTGGCTGGAGGGGAGCAATGTTCACCTTGCCCTTCATGCAGCAAAAGTTTGCGGTTTCTCCAGAGAAACGGTACGCTCGACACTGAGGGCAAATCTTGGTTATTTCACCAACATCAGCAGAAAGATTTCTCCTTGCGAGTTGTGCATTTCATCTTCCTGTTTCTATCTCTGGACCGCTGTTCAGCCAACCTTCTAGCTTTTTCACCTGCCGTCTCTTCATTCCTTCTGTCTCGCGCTCTTTGTCGAAGATCCGCTCGACGTTCAGCTCTCACTTGTGGTGTCTCTGCATCCCTTCTGCTTTGCGCTCTTTGTCGATTATCCTTTAGACGTTCAGCTCTCACTTGTGGTGTCTCTTCATCCCTTCTTCTTTGCTCTCTTTGTCGAAGATCCGCTCGACGTTCAGCTCTCACTTGTGGTGTCTCTTCATCCCTTCCTTCTCGTGCTCTTTGTCGATCAGCTCTCACTTGTTGCGTCTCTTTATTCCTTTTGACTCGTGCTCTTACTTGGTCGTGCTCTAGACGTTCAGTTCTCGCTTGTTGATTCTCATTATCCCCTCTTTCTTGTGCTCTTTCTCGGACACATTGGAGACGTTGAGCTCTTTCTTGTTGCGTCTCTTTACCCCTTCTTTCTCGTGCTCTTTGTCGGAGACATTGGAGACGTTCAGCTCTTTCTTGTTGCGACTCTTTATTCCTTCTGTCTCGTGCTCTTTCTCGGGCACATTGGAGACGTTGATCTCTTTCTTGTTGCGTCTCTTTACCCCTTCTTTCTCGTCCCCTTTCTCGGAGATATTGGAGACGTGCACTTCGTTTGGTCTGTCGTTTTCGCTTGATGTTACACCTAAACACAATCTCAGTTATTAATGAACACGGAAGTGATGAAAATGGAAGACAATTAAAGTTATGAAGTATTAGATGAAAATGATTTTTTTTAAATTTATAAAGTCGTAAACACAATCTGTGTGATTAATTTATAAACTGCCAAACACAATTTGAGATATTAATGAACACAGAAGTATTAGATGAAAATGGAGATCGCTTTTTGGAATGAAATAAATATCAATGAAAATTGCATCTTTTCTTTAAAAGAACCAAAAGACAATCTCAGTTATTAAAAAACACATAAGTATTAGATGAAAATGGAAAAACAAGGTAACGCAACAGTGAACACAGAAGTATTAGATGAAAATGGAGTTCTTTTAAAATGTATAAACTCCTCAAGAGAATTTTAGTTAGATCAAAATGGAGATCAGACAATTTCAGTTATCAATGAAGACAAAAGTATCAGATCAAAATGGAGGTCTTTTTTGGGGAATGAAAAAAATGTTAATCAAAATGCCATTTTTTCTTTAAAATAACCTAAACACAATTTAAGTCATTATTGAAAACAAAAGTATCAAATCAAATTGGATCCTTTTAAAACATTCAATGAAAATTGCGTTGCTTTTTTGAAAGAACCTGAAAACAATTTCAGTCACCAATGAAAAGCGAATAATTAGTTTATAATGGTCTTTTTCAAAAAATGAAATTTCACCCAATGAAAGAAAATCGCTTTTTTTCCTTTAAAATAACTAGCGTTTTTTGTTAAAAAGGAAATTAAACTTATCTATAGAGCAGTAGCTATTTAAGAAATAAAATCAAACTTAATGAAAATCACATTTCTCATTTAAAATAAATGTCTTTGTTATAAATGAAATTAAACTTGTGAAATAAATGTTTTTTTGTTAAACAAGAAAGTAAACTTATCTATGAAATCTCTATTTTTTAATCGTTTGTTTAAATAAAATTAAACGCACTGGAAATCTCGTTCTTCAGTTAAAATGAATGTTTTTTTTTGTTAGAAATAAAATGAAACTTATCTATAAAGTTTCCGTCTCTATATCATTGAGAGAGCTATAAGAGAGAGTTAGATAGAGCTCTTAAGGATAGCGGAGTCAGGGGGTATGGGGAAAAGGCAGGAACGAGGTACTGATTGAGAATAATCAGCCATGATCACAATGAATGGCGGTGCTGGCTCAAAGGGCCGAATGGCCTCCTCCTGCACCTATTGTCTATTGTAAATGCCCTCTTTGCGATGCTGGAGACCGCGTCGACAACCAGCAGCAGCGCGTGGTGGACTGTCGGCAACGGCAGCTGGTGTCAGCCCGAAGCAACTGCTCCACCCACATCGGGCGGGAGGTCGGAGCCAATCACCGGACCCTACGTAGGGACCCGGCACAATCGGAAGCAATTGGGGAGGTTGGAGCCAATGAATGGCGCCCACACTGTGGTGAGCGGCTCGTTGGAGGCGGACCAATCGAATGTCGAGCGGGCCTGAGGCGGGGGGGGGGGCAGGGGAGAGCAGCAGCAGAGCTCTCGTCACCCCGCACGCTCATTTGCAGGCACTGCCGTCAGTCGGGCGGGTGCCTCATCCCCCCCCCCCGCCCTGAGTGGGAGAGGTGACGGCGACTACACCTCCCGGCGTTCAACGCTGCCCGATCTGCGGAATGTCAGACGCATCAGTTGAAGGTCCGGGGGAGGGAGGAACGCATTAGTTTGTCCGGGGGAGGGAGAGAGCGCATTAGTTGAAGGTCCGCGGGGGGGGAGGGGGAGTGAATTAGTTAAAGGTCCAGGGGGAGGGGGGGGGGGGAAGCGCATTAGTTAAAGGTCCGGGGTGGGGATGAGAGCAGGCTGATCTCTTGAAGACGTGCGGGTGCCATTGTGACGTCACACGCTGAAGACCTTCAAGAAATCGGTTAGAATTGAAATGTTTCAACTTTGAAACTTCTCTAACTTTAAAAATATACGACCAATTTAAATAAAATTGTTATAGGCACTGGTGGTGAGAGTGGGGATTAAGGTGGTGCAAATTTTGTGGCGCTACGGTTTACCGTTTTGCCAAAATCACAGATAGGCCGTATAGATATATATATATACACAAGATTTGAGTGTTAGTAGTATACTAGCCAAGTGGGCCCATGCCCCCACCCACCCATTCTTTCCTCCCCCAGCCGCACTTTCTCTCCCCCACCCCCCCTTTCCCCAGCACCCCCCTTTCCCGCACTCTCTTCCACCCACCAGCAATCCCCCTCCCCCCACCCCCGTTGTCCCCCTCCCCAGTCCCACTCTGCCTCCCATCCCCACTCTCTCCTCCTCCAACCCTCCCCGAACCCCCCGTCTTACTCTCCCTCACCCCCCTTTGCCCACCAGCCCCCCTCTGTTGTCCCTGAGCCGCCGGTCTCCCCCACTCTGTCGTCTCCCCAGCCTGACCCCCCTCTTACCCCTATCCTCCCCTCCACCCCCTCCGCGGAGTGCGTCCATTACTGTGGCGTGGCCGAGCCCGGACTACTGGAGAGGATAGGGCAGGGGCGCGCTGGGCCCGGGTGATAGCGGGGAGAGCATCTCCCTTCCCTCCTGCTCAGTGGGAGAGTGTGGGGAGAGAGGAGAGAAGCGAGAGGAGAGGGGAGCCCCTGATTGCGGGCGGGCGGCTCCACTAACGGCGTCCATCTTGTTGGTGCGAGTGAAGAGTGTCCGTGCGTGGCGTCTGGTGAATTCATACGCACAGACGAACAGCAGCGCTTGGGAAAATGTCTTTAGAAAGGAGATTTTTGAAGTTTAAAACCTCCGAAAGTAAAAAAATATAAGACCAATTTAAATAAATATGTTATAGGCACCAGCGGGGAGAGTGGTGATTAAATGTGTGCCGCTGCAGTTTACCGTTTTGGCGAAATTCCTTGTAGTCCATATATATATATATATATACACACACATATATATATATACTAGCGAAGATGGCCCGTTGGGCCCATTCCCACACCCCCCATTCTCTCCTCCCCCAACCCCAATCTTACTCTCCCCACACCCCCCCCCCCTTTCCCCACGACCTCCCCTTTTCCCAGTACCCCTATCTCCCCCACCACCAAGCCCCCTCCGGACGACCCCTGTTGTCCCCCTCCCCAGTCCCCATTCTCAGACCCCGCCACCATTCTCTCTCCCCCAGACACACTCTTACTCTCCCCTCTTTCCCCAGCACACCCCTTTCCCCTACTCTCTCTTGCCCCCAGCACCAACAGGTCCGGGGGGGGGGGGGGGGGGGGGGAGCGCATCAGTGAAAGGTCGGGGGGGGGGATAGCGGGGAGAGGATCTCCCGGGTGTGGGAGAGAGGAGATAAGCAAAGGGAGAGAGGGGCACAGACGCACGGCAGCGCCACGCTGAAAGCCTTCAATAAATCAGAAGGAGGGGGGCATTTTGACGTCACACGCTGAAGGCCATGGAAAAAACGGCTGGAATTTTTTCTTTTTTACTAAAACCTCTGTAACTTTAAAAATATACGACCGAATCAAATAAAAACATCATTTTCCACCAGCGTTCAGCGTCGTGATTAAGGCGGTGCAAACATCGTGGCGCTACGGTTCACCGTTTTTGCCGAAAACCAGCCGAAAAAATGAGAGGATTTTTTTTGGACTTTTAAACCTCTGTAACTTAAAAACTATACGACCGAATTAAATAAAAATATCATTTTCGGCAAGCGTCCAGCGGTGTGATTAAGGCGGTGCAAAGATTGTGGCGCTACGGTTTACCGTTTTGCAGAAATCAGCCGAAATCACTGTTACAAATATACATACAAGTCAGAGTTTTAGTAAGATTAGAATACACACACATATATATATATACATATATATACACAACATGACTTTAAGTAGCATATAATAGATACTAGACAAACCTCCCCCACCCCCCACCCTCACTCTCCCCCCCCCCCCCCCCCCCCCCCCCCACACACCCACCCTCTCCCCCCTCCACTCCCCACCGCGGGCCGGTTGGCGGCGAGCGCCACTCCACTTACTGAGTGGGCATCGGGGAGGGAGGAGCGGCGGCGGCGGGAGGTCTGGGCTGGTGGAGCGGCGGGCAGCGGGCCCGGGGCTGTGCCTGTGTCTGTGCCTGTGTCTGTGCCCGGGCCTGTGTCTGTGCCCGGGGCTGTGTCTGTGTCTGTGCCCGGGGCTGTGTCTGTGCCCGGGGCTGTGCCTGTGTCTGTGTCTGTGCCCGGGGCTGTGTCTGTGCCCGGGGCTGTGCCTGTGTCTGTGCCTGTGTCTGTGCCCGGGGCTGTGTCTGTGTCTGTGCCTGTGTCTGTGCCCGGGCCTGTGTCTGTGCCCGGGCCTGTGCCTGTGTCTGTGCCCGGGGCTGTGTCTGTGCCCGGGGCTGTGCCTGTGTCTGTGCCCGGGGCTGTGTCTGTGCCCGGGGCTGTGCCTGTGTCTGTGATTGTGCCCGGGCCTGTGCCTGTGTCTGTGTCTGTGCCCGGGCCTGTGTCTGTGCCCGGGGCTGTGTCTGTGCCTGTGTCTGTGCCCGGGCCTGTGTCTGTGCCCGGGGCTGTGTCTGTGCCTGTGCCTGTGCCTGTGTCTGTGCCTGTGTCTGTGCCCGGGCCTGTGTCTGTGCCCGGGCCTGTGTCTGTGCCCGGGCCTGTGTCTGTGTCTGTGCCCGGGGCTGTGTCTGTGCCTGTGCCCGGGGCTGTGTCTGTGCCTGTGCCCGGGCCTGTGCCCGGGGCTGTGTCTGTGCCCGGGGCTGTGTCTGTGCCCGGGTCTGTGTCTGTGCCCGGGGCTGTGTCTGTGTCTGTGCCCGGGGCTGTGCCTGTGCCTGTGTCTGTGCCTGTGCCTGTGCCCGGGGCTGTGTCTGTGCCTGTGCCTGTGCCCGGGGCTGTGTCTGTGCCTGTGCCTGTGCCCGGGGCTGTGTCTGTGCCTGTGCCTGTGCCCGGGGCTGTCTCTGTGTCTGTGCCTGTGTCTGTGCCCGGGGCTGTCTCTGTGTCTGTGCCCGGGGCTGTGACTGTGCCCGGGGCTGTGTCTGTGCCTGTGTCTGTGTCTGTGACTGTGTCTGTGCCCGGGCCTGTGTCTGTGCCCGGGGCTGTGACTGTGTCTGTGCCCGGGCCTGTGTCTGTGATTGTGCCCGGGCCTGTGTCTGTGCCCGGGCCTGGAGCTGTGATCTGGCCGAGCCGGGACCACTCAAGGGCGGCGGCTGTGGGAGAGAAGCGAGGGGGGAGGGGAGAGAGGAGAGAAGCGGGGGGAGAGCGGAGGGGAGCAGAAGCGAGGGAGGAGGGGGGAGGGGAGAGGAGGGAGGAGGGGGGAGGGGAGAGGGGAGAAGCAGCAGCAGCGAGGGGAGAGGGGAGACAAGCAGCAGCGAGTGGAGAGGGAGTAGGGGAGAGGGGAGAAGCAGGAGTGAGGGGAGAGTGTTGTGGGGAGCCGGTGACTGCGGGCGGGCGGCCTCGCCAACGGCGTCCATCTTGTGCGTGCGTGCGTGCGTGCCTCTGGTGACGTCAGACGCACAGCAGCCCTTGGAAAAAGGTGTGTGGAAATGAGAGTTTAAACTTTAAAATGTCTGTGACTTAAAAACTATACGACCAATGTGAATAAAACTTGTTATAAAGTGTCGTGTGTTTGCGCTGTGATTGGACACACAGGTATTCCAACGTGCCCGCGTTCACGTCAGCACCATCTTGTCCCCCTCCTGCGCATGCGTGTTAAACCGTCCCCATGCCCACCATTCCTCCCCCCCTCCCCCCTCTACCTGCAGGCAGGTCACAACATCTCATTCCTAACGTCACATAATATCAACCAACACACCTGCATATCTTACAAACACATGTCAAACATAGTAGCATCTTGCAAACTGTGCATACTACTTGGTGGACTTAATCTTGAATCTGCTGTGTTCTGGCTGACTAGCTTTGACAACAATCCAGGATATTTCCTTAACCAGTCTCTTCCCATTAGGGTTGCACCTTTCTTTACTTAATTACAGAACTTTATTGTCATTCGGTACAAATACCGAACGAAATTACAGCAGTCACAGAACACAACAAAAAACAAAAGAACACAGGACACACGACCCCAACACAAACATCCATCACAGTGACTCCAAACACCCCCTCACTGTGATGGAAGGCAACAAAACTTCCACTTTCTTCCCCCGCGCCCACGGACAGGCAGCTCGACCCCTACTGAGGCGACCGACACGCACAGCCCCCGCAAGGGGATGGAAGGCCCCGCGGCCGAGCCGCACCGGGCACTGAAACGTCCCGTGGCCGAGCCGCGCCGGCGATGTTAAGTCCAGCGGCCGAGCCGCGCCGGGCGATGGAAGGCCCCGCGGCCGAGCCGCACCGGGCGCTGCTAAGTCGCGCGGCCGAGCCGCGCCGGCGATGTTAAGTCCAACGGCCGAGCCGCGCCGGGCGATGGAAGGCCCCGCGGCCGAGCCGCACCGAGCGCTGAAACGTCCCGCGGCCGTACCGGGCGATGGAAGGCCCCTGCGGCCAAGCCGCGCCGGGTACTGTTAGGTCCCGCGGCCGAGCTGCGCCGGCGATGTTAAGTCCAGCGGCCGAGCCACGCCGGGCGATGGAAGGCCCCGCGGGCGATGGAAGGCCCCGCGGGCGATGGAAGGCCCCGCGGCCGAGCTGCGCCCCGGGGAAGAGACCTAATAAAAGAAAGGTTTCCCTCACCCCACCACCCCCCGCCCCACCCCACCCCCCCCCACCCCACCCCACCCCCCTCCCCCCCACACATACACAGCCAAAAACAGAAACAAAAACCATCCCAACACCGACACACAAACAAACAAAAAAATTAGCCATTAAAGCATCCTTACATTCCTGATACGTTTTACTTGTAGGCTTAGCTGGCTGCAGCAATGCTCGTAGGATGTGGTAACCCTTGCTTCCTAAACCTGTAAGGAACAATGCATTTTTCTTCTCTTCTGACGTGATATCGTTTGAAGTGAACCATGCCTCCAATTCTTCAGTCCACCCCTCAATAGTGGAACCAGATTCTAACTGGGGCACATTCCCAACAATTGGATTAGCCATGGTTACACTATTAATACTCGGTTCACAACAACACTGTTTAACCGTTATCACCGTCGCTGCTCTGCTCTCCGATACTCGGATACTCGCCGTCGGTGGCGGTTGCTGGGGACAAAATGGCGGCGGCTAAACTGGGGCCTTGGGCTGCACGGCACCTATGTAGGGTGGCTTAGCTATTACTGGCAAGCAAACACGGTTGATGTTCTGCTGGCTATGGCTGCCTCTGTGTGCTGCGCTGCATGGCTACAGCACTGCTTGTACGGGAGGTTGCATCGATGGGCTGTTAGAGGAATCCCATCCTCGTCGCCAAATTGTTGTGTATTTGTGCTGTAATTGGACTATGAATAAATCTTGGAAACACACAAGTATTCAAACGTGCCTGTATTTATGTTAGCGCCATCTTTAAGTCTTCCCTGCGCATGCGTACAATCACGCAAGTCATTTCATATTAAAAGTCATTTCATATTAAATCAGGTTCCCAGACCCAACAGTCGCCAGGAGAGTGGTGATTAAGGTGGCGCTAAAACTGTGCCGCTATGGTTTACCATTTTGGCTGCAGGGTGAAAAATGTGTTTAGAAATGAAAGTTTTAAACTTTAAAATCTCTCTAACTTAAAAGATATACGACCAATTTAAATAAAACTTGTTTTTAAAGCAAGTGGTTTAGAAAATGGTTAAAGAAAGAGAGTGGTGATTAAGGTGGTGCTAAAATTGTGCCGCTATGGTTTACCATTTTGGCTGCAGGTCCACATTTTGGGACACATATATATACATACAAATATATATATACATATATATACATATATATATATATATATACAAGATCTGAGTTTTAGTAATTAAGGTAGGTAGGTAGGTAGGTAGGTAGGTAGGTAGGTAGGTAGGTAGGTAGGTAGGTAGGTAGGTAGGTAGGTAGGTAGGTAGGTAGGTAGGTAGGTGGGTAGGTAGGTGGGTAGGTGGGTGGGTGGGTGGGTAGGTGGGTAGTTAGGTGGGTGGGTGGGTGGGTAGGTAGGTAGGTAGGTAGGTAGGTAGGTAAGTAGGTAGGTAGGTAATCTCTTGATATCCACTGCTGCTGTAACTAAATTTCCCCGGTGTGGGACGAATAAAGGAATATATTATTATTATTCAAGAAAACTGGTCTATTCAGAATTGTGATTCCTTGTTTAACCTAAGTTGGGGTATCATAGGATACAAACTTGCAAAGTTCCATTGGTGCTGCTCTTGGTTACTTTAGTAAATGAGGTGTCAGCCTGTCGTCAGGTGCAAAGAAACCTTCATAACATTACATTTATTTATGAGGTGTCTCGGTGCGAATGACAGATATTTCACTGAAGGCCCGGTTTGTTCAGATTTGCTCCTGATCCTGCATGGTTTACATCTGAGAGACAGATTCTAAATGCAACACTATGGAGCAGGGATAGATAGCAGCAGGGTACATTTGGCAGTGATGTGCCCCTGAGTCAGAGAGTTGCAGTTCAGTGACTGACGACACGATGATACATGCATATCTATCCAGGCTGGTATTCCAATGCAAGACTGAAAACATCTTGCCATTTTCCTTAATTTGCCCGCCCTTTCTATCCGACCCTTACTGCCCTCAAGAAGGTGGCAAGCTGCCTTTTGAACTACTACTTTCTGCTTCCGACACTCCCACAATATTGCTGGGGAGGAATTTGTATTTAAATGCGCGAAGTATAAGAAATAAAGTGGATGAATCACTGAGACATGGCTACAAAAGGACCAGGGCTGGGAACTGAATATTCAGGGGTACACAACATATAGAAAAGACAGACAGGTGGGCAGAGGGAGTGGGGTCGCTCTGTTGGTGAGGAATGATATTCACTCCCTTGCAAAGGGTGACATAGAATCAGGAGATGTAGAATCAGTATGGGTAGAAATGAGGAATTGTAAGGGTAAAAAGACCCTAATGGGAGTTATCTACAGGCCCCCAAACAGTAGCCTCGACATAGTGTGTAGGTTGAATGAGGAGCTAAAATTGGCATGTCGCAAATGTAATGCTACGGTGGTTATGGGAGATTTCAACATGCAGGTAGACTGGGAAAATCAGGTTGGTAATGGACCCCAGGAAAGAGAGTTTGTGGAGTGTCTCCGAGATGGATTCTTAGAACAGCTTGTACTGGAGCCTACTAGGGAGAAGGCAATTCTGGATTTAGTGTTGTGTAATGATCCTGATCTGATAAGGGGACTCGAGGTAAAAGAGCCATTAGGATGCAGTGATCACAATATGATAAGTTTTACTCTACAAATTGAGAGGGAGAAGGGAAAATCGGAAGTGTCAGTATTACAGTATAGCAAAGGGGATTACAGAGGCATGAGGCAGGAGCTGGCCAGAATTGACTGGAAGGAGGCTCTCGCAGGGAAGACGGTGGAACAGCAATGGCAGGTATTCCTGGGAATAATGCAGAAGTTGCAGGATCAATTTATCCCAAAGAGGAGGAGACACCCGTGGCTGACAAGGGAAGTCAAGGACAGCATAAAAATAAAAGAGCAGAAGTACAACAAAGCAAAGAAGAGTGGGAAGCCAGAGGATTGGGACTCTTTTAAAGAGCAACGGAAGATGACTAAAAAGGCAATACGGGGAGAAAAGATGAGGTACGAGGGTAAACTAGCCAATAATATAAAGGAGGATAGTAAAAGCTTTTTTAGGTATGTAAAGAGGAAAAAAATAGTCAAGGCAAATGTGGGTCCCTTGAAGACAGAAGCGGGGGAATTTACTATGGGAAACAAGGAAATGGCAGACGAGTTGAACCGGTACTTTGGATCTGTCTTCACTAAGGAAGATACAAGCAATCTCCCAGATGTTCTAGTGGGCAGAGATCCTAGGGTGATGGAGGAACTGAAGGAAATCCACATTTGGCAGGAAATGGTGTTGGGTAGACTGATGGGACTGAAGGTTGATAAATCCCTAGGGTCTGATGGTCTGCATCCCAGAGTACTTTCAAATATTGAAAGACTGGAGCGACTAGGCTTATATACACTGGAATTTAGAAGGATGAGAGGAGATCTTATCGAAACGTATAAGATTATTAAGGGGTTGGACACGTTAGAGGCAGGAAACATGTTCCCAATGTTGGGGGAGTCCAGAACAAGGGGCCACAGTTTAAGAATAAGGGGTAGGCCATTTAGAACTGAGATGAGGAAAAACTTTTTCAGGCAGAGAGTTGTGAATCTGTGGAATTCTCTGCCTCAGAAGGCAGTGGAGGCCAATTCTCTGAATGCATTCAAGAGAGAGCTGGATAGAGCTCTTAAGGATAGTGGAGTCAGGGGGTATGGGGAGAAGGCAGGAATGGGGTACTGATTGAGAATGATCAGCCATGATCACATTGAATGCTGGCTCGAAGGGCCGAATGGCCGCCTCCTGCACCTATTGTCTATTGTCTATAATGCCAGGATGTATGCGGGCAATGAACATGAATACTGAACATGACTAACTGATAATGCAGTGTAGGAAAATAACTGCAGATGCTGGTACAAATCGAAGGTATCACAAAATGCTGGAGTAACTTAGCGGGTCAGGCAGCATCTCTGCAGAGAAGGAATAGATGACGTTTCGGGTCGAGACCCTTCTTCAGACTGATATCGGGGGGGGGTGCGGGACAAATAAAGGATATAGGTGGAGACAGGAAGACATTGGGAGAACTGGGAAGGGGGAGGGGAAGAGAGGGACAGGGGAGCTATCTAAAGTTAGAGATGTCAATGTTCATACCGCTGGGCTGTAAGCTGCCCAAGCAAAATATGAGGTGCTGTTCCTCCAATTTGCGGTGGGCCTCACTATGGCACTGGAGGAGGCCCATGACAGAAAGGTCAGACTGGGAGTGTGAGGGGGAGTTGAAGTGCTCACCAACCAGGAGATCTGATTGGTTAAGGCGGACTGAGTGAAGGTGTTGAGCGAAACGATCGCCGAGCCTGCGTTTGGTCTCGCCGATGAAGAGAAGTTGACATCTGGAACAGCGGATGCAATAGATGAGGTTGGAGGAGGTGCAGGTGAATCTCTGTCTCACCTGGAAAGACTGTTTGGGTCCTTGGATGGTGTTGAAGGGGGAGGTAAAGGGACAGGTGTTGCATCTCTTGCTGTGGCAGGGGAAAGTACCTGGGGAGGGCCTGATAATGCAGGATAGACGCAAAGTGCTGGAGTAACTCAGCGGGACAGGCAGCATCTCTGGAGGGAAGGAATGAGTGATGTTTCAGGTCGAGACCCTTCTTCAGACTGAGATTCGGGGAGAGGGAAACGAGAGATAGAGATGCCGATATAATGAGATACAGAACAGAAATGAAAGATCTGCAAACAGTAACAATAATCAAGGAAGTGGTCCATTGTTAGCTGTGGGCTCGGTGATAACGAGTTATAAGAATGGAAACTGCAGGACACCAGTGAAACTCATACAATGAATTAGGTGGGGGAGAGACGGAGAGAGGGGATACAAGGGTTACTCGAAGTTAGAGAAATCAATATTCATACCGGTGGGATGTAGGCTGCCTAAGCTAAATATAGGATGCTGTTCCTCCAATTTGCATTTGATCTTGCCGAAGCAAAGAGTCCACACTTGGAAAAGCAGATACAGTAGATGAGGTTGGAGGAGGTGCCTAACCAGAAAGGACAGCCTGGGTCCATGGACAGAGTGGAGGGAGGAGGTATAGGGTCCTGATAATGCAGGATGGTTTACGAAATACAGGAGAACTGGCAAGTGGTGATGTCCTCATGGGGCAGAGGTCACACGTTTTGGAGGTGCCTTTAGACCAGCGCAGAAAACTAATGATAACACATTTTGTCAAGAGATTTACACCACAGTCGCAGTGCATGTGTGGTAGAGGGAAGGCTGATTTAGGGTGGTTTGGTGGGGTGCCAGCCAATCAGTCTTCTTTGCCCTGAATGGTGCCAAATCGTTTGAGAGCTGTTAAGAGCCGTTGTCACAGTGATGTTAAAGGAGGTGGTCTCAGCAAAAGTAATTATCATCACAATCACAATCATACTTTATTAGCCAAGTATGTTTTGCAACATACGAGGAATTTCATTTGCCGTACAGTCATACCAATAAAAAGCAACAGAACACACAAAATACATTTTACCATGAACATCCACCACAGTGACTCCTCCACATTCCTCACTGTGATGGAAGGTGAAAAACAGTTCAGTCTCTTCCTTCTTTGTTCTCCAGCGGTCGGGGGCCTCGAGCCTTCCATTGACGGGCGATCTTGGCTCCCGTAGCCGTCGAGGCGATCAAGCTCCCACATCGGGGGATCTCAGATCCCCTGCAGCGGGCGATCTACCCCGGGACGGGGTTGGTTGAAACCTTCGAAAACAGCTTGGAGCTTCCCAACATCGGTCTCTCCCCGAGACTGCGAGCTCCTCGATAGTGAAATCCATTGGAGCGTTGATCCCAGGCAAGGGATCGCAGGCTCCGATAGTAAGTCCACGGCCCCGCGGTGGGGTCAAAGTCAGTCTCAAGCAAGGCCGCCAGCTCCATGATGTTAGACCGCAGATCAACCGGAGATACGATCCGGAAAACAATCGCATCTCCGGCAAGGACCCTATCTCCGATAATGTTAATGGATGTCACAGGTAGATGATAGAAACAAATTGCTATATAATAGATATGATAGAAGCAAATGATAGATAACATAATAATATAAACAATAAATGATAGTTAACATTGCTGCTGGACAACGACTCCCACCCCATGCAGGACACTGTCACTGCACTGAGTAGCTCCTTCAGTGACAGACCCCTTCACCCCAAGTGCGTGAAGGAGAGATATAGGAGGTCCTTCCTTCCCGCTGCTGTGAGACTGCACAACCAGCACTGCTCCCAGCAGACGAGTCAACAATAACAGTTAAGGAATACACAGTAAACTGATGACAATCTATCCTTGTCTTTATTTTTATTTATAATGAATGTCTCTTGCTGTCCACTTTGCTGCTGAAACACTGCAAATTTCCCCGGTGTGGGACAAATAAAGGAATATATATATATATAGATGGTAGAAGCAAATAGGGGCTAGTGGAATCAAGGGCTATGGGGAGAAGGCAGGCACGCGTTACTGATTGGGGATGATCAGCCATGATCACAATAAATGGCGGTGCTGGCTCAAAGGGCCGAATGGCCTCCTCCTGTTTCTAACTCGTCCCTGAATGTTATCTGCGTCATGTTACAGGCACCATTTTGTGAGGTGTTGCAAATGGAATTGGACATTGCACAATCATGAGAGAACGTTACTACTGCTGGTCACATGATGGAAGGAAGGTCATTGGTGAAGCAGTTGCCAATGGTTGAGCCCAGGTCATGGCCTCTAGAATTCCCACAGCAAGGTTCAGTGTTTCCCCTTTAATGATAGAACTCCAAACACCAGAGTGTTTCCCCTTTAATGATAGAACTCCAACCACCAGAGTGTTTCCCCTTTAATGATAGAACTCCAACCACCAGAGTGTTTCCCCTTTAAAGTCCATTGACTTCAGTTTTATTTATCAGAGCACTTTCTGAGAATACATGGAAAAGAACGAGGCAAGAAGGCACAGGACGTTTGCACTACAGCAGTGCAACCTGAACTACTTTAGTCAAAGCCCCATCTGCAACAGCAGCATAGAGTCTGAGTCAACAGACATGGGGAAATGCAGGCACACAATCTCTTTGGCATTTATTTTCAGCTGTGTCAAATCTGTGCTCCGTGAAGTAGCAAAGCTCATCTGTACAATCAATTCCCTCTTCGGTTTCTGAAAAGAAGAATATTGAAGGCAAAGTGAGAAATATTGGGATCTTGATATCTGTTCATCGTCATGGAGGATCTGGAAACATGCCTTTATACCGGGGGGAAGAACAAATTGGATAGGAGTATTCAGAGTGAGTAGGAATACTTTAGACTTCAGAAATACAGCAAGGAAACAGGCCCTTCTATGCCAACACACACTAGGGACTATTTTACAACTGACCAAAGTCAATTAACCTACAAACCTGTCACGTCTTTGGAGGATGGGAGGGAATTGGAGAACCCAAAGAAGTTCCACATGGTCGCAGGGAGAACAGATAAACTCCATACAGACATAGTCGAAATTGAACCCACGTCTCTGGTGCTGAAAGGCAGCAACCCTACCGTTTTTCCACTGTGCTGCCCCATTTTTAAACACTTCCCATTTTTAGACACGTCCCATTTTGTTCCTTAATTGCCCTGGCTCTATATATAAGACCATGTTTACTTTACGTAAACTGGGAGTAGCTGGGAAGAGGAGAGGCTGTCGTACATTCTGTCTCCCTTCTCATATCGTAGTTTCATCCAACGAAGTGGGGCTCCAGTACTACAGAGGAGACTGTAATGGAGATGCCTGTGCTACAGTTATAATTACACATCATGCCCAGCTCAGTATACAGCAGTGAGTCATCACCTTTATTCCACAGGACCGACGCAGACTGGTGCAAATGAACGAGCAGACGTTGTGCTCAAGCACTACGTTGCATCTCACATTCTTCAAAGCCGCACACCTCTCCATGGCCAATCAGCAGCTGGTCACATCCCCCATCAATCACTGTGTGAGTACAGGCTCCCCTTCTGCTCTCACACTCACTGGCTGTCTAAAACCAACGCATGTGGATAGCTTGCACGTCCTGGCCGGTATTGCTCCACCAGGAATCTACAGATCAGTTGCCGGTGGAACTGAACGTAGTGGGCAAGTTGGGAATGCCCGCCATCCCTGTCACTCCCATCACCCGGCCCCAAACTGCCTGAAGTGGAGGAAGAGCTTCCTTCACACAGTCCATCCCCTGTCACAGTCTCCTCAAGCAACCAGACCAGCCTTGTTGGGAAAGAAACGCAGCGAAAACCACCACCACCTTTGCTGCCAATCCCAACCAAGGAACAGCTACCACCTGGTCACAGGTGTGACTGCAAGACCTGGAAGACCCTCAATAGGCATGGTACAGGGATGGGCCGATGCACAACCAATATGAGCAAATGGGGCTGTGCAGATGCGGCAGGCACAGAATGTGAATGTGGAACGTCTGTACAATCCGTGCCACACCTACTAAGATGCCCACTTCCTGGTGAACAATGCTGCCTGGAACATCTAGCGGTGGCAAACGAGAAGGATGTCCACTGTGCAAGAGCCCGGCCCTACATTTGAAACATAGATAATGGACACGAGAGAAGAAGACACCCTCTTCAATCATGCACCAGCCTCTCCACTCAGTTACAGTGGGTTGACCCACTTTAACTGAGACCTTAGGGCTTTGGAAGAGATGTAAGAGAAGAAAATCAACTTGTATGCCGAGTTGGTGGTTGAGACAGATATCATTACTATGCAGCTGTAAACTGTAAGCTGTACCTTGCAATAAAACGTTATTCCTTCATCACATATCTGTAGCGATGGTTCCCGGACACCATTGTATCTTTAACTACTTTAATGTACACATATCACTGCCCTAGCTGCACATGGTCTGTCACGATCACTGGAGCCCCTGCTAGGGGTGGGGAAGCTACAATTATACCAACCGGTGAGGGAGTGGTTAACATGGACATCGTCACTATCAATTAAAGGAGTACACACATATCATCTACATCCTTCCTCTACAAAACAAACAGTGAGTGACAGGGCGACCACGTCTCATGCGCTAGGGTAAATGCAGACAGTAAGGCACAGGAATACGGAATCACACGTAATCGCCGTAACGGACAGGCGGCCTGACCAGGCGACCAGACCGGGTCCGAACCTCGCCATCACCTCCTTCCCCGACGGGAACAAGCGGGGACGGTGCCGGGGCACGGGGTGGGCTACGGACGGGAGAACCCCTGGGCGATGAAGGCAGCGGGGGGGGCGGCGAGGAGGAGGAGGAGGGCGAGGAAGCCGGAGAAAACGGGACCGCAGCCGGAAGACGGACAGGAGAAGGACCGGGGGGGGGGGGGGGGGCCCAGAGGAGCGGGCAAGTCACTGGGCCGCGAAAGTGGCAGTGGAGGGGCATACGGAGCCGCCGGGGGAGGGATGGGCTCGTTCACGAGCCGGAGATGCTGGCGGGACCGGCGGTACACCTTGCCGTCATGGTTGACCAGGTACGAACGGGGGGAGCCAGCAGAACCGACGACCACGGCCAGTCTGGAGCGGCCAGAAATGGACCTCATACGGACGACCTGGCCGGGAAGAAGAGGGCGGAGGACACGGCAGGACTCGTCGTGGGAGCGCTTCTGAATACCGTGTCTGCGGGCAATGCGTTTCCGGACTAAGGCAGGTTTAAGGGCAGAGGGAGACAGGGACTGTTGAGACACCGGGACCGTGGGCCGCGTGACACGGGACATGAGACGCTGAGCCGGGGAACCCAGGGCATGATCGCGGGGGATGTTGCGGAGGTTCAGCAGGGCCAGGTAAATGTCGGAGCGGGACAGGCGGCAACGTTCCAACAGTCCTTTAGCGCTGCGGACCGCGCGCTCGGCCAGGCCGTTGCTCTGCGGGTATTCCGGGCTGCTGGTGTAGTGCCGAAAATTCCACCGTTCAGCAAAAGCACGGAACTCGGCGCTGGTGAACTGGCTGCCGTTGTCCGATTGCATGCTGGCTGGGGACCCGAAGGTGGCAAAGTGGCGGCGTAGCTTCTCGATGACCGCGGAGGAAGATAGGGAGTGGAGCTGGTCAACTTCAAACCAGCTGGAGTAAGAGTCAACTAGCACCAGAAAGTGCTTTCCGTGCCATTCGAAGATGTCGGTTGCCAGCGCGGACCAGGGCAGGTTAGGGGCTGGCTGCTGCAGGAGCGGCTGCCGCTGTTGCTGTGGAGCGAGGCTGTTGCAGGTAGGGCACGCGGAGACTCTATCTCGGAAATAGCGAGGCATGTCAGGCCAGAAGAACTGACTCTGAGCGATGGAAAGGGTCGCTTCGGCCCCGGGATGGCCACGATGAGCAGTTTCGAAATATTGTTCTTGTAGTGCTGCGGGCACCACCACCTTGTGCCCCTTCACAATCACACCCTCACGCAGCACCAACTCGTCACGAACCAGGAAGTAAGGCACCGCTGCGGCCGGCAGGGAAGAACGGCGGCCTGGCCAGCCCCGTTTGATGATCGCGGCCAGCTGTTGTAGCGAAGCGTCAGCTGCCGTGTGCTTGGCCAGGGACTTCAACTGACTGGAGGGCACGAAATTGACGTTTAGGACTATCAGATCGGACGCCTCGTATGGATGTCGGGTTGTGGATGGGAGGGGCGCCCGAGACAGCGTATCAGCAACAAACATGTCCTTGCCCTTTCGATAAACCACGGTGAAAGTAAAACGTTGTAGCTGGAGCATCATGCGCTGGAGCCGGGAGGAGGCCACGTGTATCGGCTTATTGAGGATGGTAACCAGAGGCTGGTGGTCCGTTTCAACAGTGAAGCAAGTGCCCAGGATATAGTCCTTGAATTTGGAGCAGGCAAAAACAACTGCCAGCAGCTCCTTCTCAATCTGGGCATAGCGTTGTTCCGCGGTCGTCATCGTGCGGGATGCATAGGACACCGGCAGTTGCACCCCGTCGTGGACCTGCAGGCAGGCGGCCCCTAGGCCAAACTTCGATGCATCACATGTGAGAACGATGGGGCGCTGGAGGTCAAAGTACTTCAACGTAGGCATGCTGATCAGCTTAGATTTGAGGGTGTCGAATGCTTTCTGGTGTTGCGGGAACCAGGCCCAGGCAGCGTCCTTTTTCACCAGGTCCCTCAGAGGGGCGCTCAGTTCACTCAGGTCGGGGATGAACTTTCCCAGGTAGTTGGCCATGCCCAAGAAGCGCTGTAGGCCAGGCACGTCAGCAGGTGCAGGCATCTCGGATATTGCGGCTGTCTTTTGCGGGTCGGGCTTCAGCCCTGATGCTGTGAAGACGTGTCCCACGTAGGTGACCTCAGGGACCCGGAACCGGCATTTCTTCGGGTTGAGCTTCAGGTTGACATCTCGGGCCCGCTGTAGCACCTGGCGAAGGTGGTGGTCGTGCTCAGCGACATTCTTCCCGTAAACCAGAATGTCGTCGACAATGATGGCACACGGGAGCCCAGCAAACAGTTGTTCCATGGTCCTTTGGAACACTTCGCTGGCAGAGTTGATCCCAAACGGCATGCGGAGGAAGCGGTACCTGCCGAAGGGGGTGCTGAAGGTCGTCAGGTGCGAGGATCGCTCGTCCAGAGGTATCTGCCAGAACGAGCTCTTGGCATCGAGAACCGAGAACACAGTGGCAGGGCCGACCTGTGCAGCAACATCCTCCACTGTCCGCATAGGATAATGCGGGCGCTTGATAGCCAAGTTCAAGTCCTTAGGGTTGATGCAGATCCGTAGTTCACTCTTATCCTTCTTCGCAGCGACGACCATAGTGGAGACCCACTGGGTGGGGACCGTTACTGGCTTCAAGATGCCCGTGGCCACCATCTCGAGAAGAGTGGACTCGACCTTGTCTCTCATGGCGAAGGATACCCGATGCGGGGGACGGACAACCGGCGTGATGTTGGGGTTGAGGGCAATCTTGTAGCTGCAGGGCAACTTCCCCAGCTTCGAGTCAAAACGGTCCGGGTACTCGGCCAGCGGGTTTAGGGGTGCCTCCACCATGTGGACATCGCTGTGGAATCTCACCAATCCGAGGTCCTGGCAGGCCTCCACGCCGAGCAGGGGGACACATTTACCGTCTAGCAGAAAGAAAGAAAGGGGCCGAGAGGTCTTCAGCACCTTGCAGTGGAGAGTGGCCTTCCCCACAGGAACAAGTACACCGCCCCCATATGCACGCAAAACAGCACTGTCTGTAGAAACGAGCTCATTATCTCTTATCTTCTTGAATAGGCTTGTTGACATAACATTGGCAGCAGCCCCCGTGTCCACCTTAGCAGAGAAGGCCATGCCATTCACCGTGACTCGGACGGTTGGGTCTGTTATCAGAGCAGGTGCACCTCGCAGGGAAAACACACTCATTTCGCTCTGGGAAGAGCCAGAGTCAGACAGGGGGAGTTCATCATGCTGGAGATGAGAACCAGACGCGGTATCATCACGTGTCAAGTAGCGAGAGGGTTTCTGCCGTGGCTGTGCAGGGTTCCCACGGGAACGGCAGGCCGCCGAAAAGTGGTTGGGCTTATTGTAGAGATTGCAGGTTTTCCCCATCGCCGGGCAGACATTAAAACGATGCGAAGTAAAGTTGCAGTTCGGACAGCGTTGGCGCGGCCTAGAGCTCGGCGTCGGGCTTGCCCTCTGTCGCCGAGGAGCAGAGGTGAAGCTAGC
Source organism: Rhinoraja longicauda (assembly GCF_053455715.1). Classification (NCBI taxonomy): domain Eukaryota; kingdom Metazoa; phylum Chordata; class Chondrichthyes; order Rajiformes; family Arhynchobatidae; genus Rhinoraja; species Rhinoraja longicauda. The sequence continues at coordinate 48,179,679 of NC_135968.1, forward strand.
TGCGTGGACCACAGGGTCCGGTGGCTGTACAGCAGAGGAGACAGCCTCAGCTAAACGAGAGGCATACAACGCCTCATGGAATGTCAGATCAGGCTTACGTAGCAGCTCTGAGCGCAGCTTACCATCCCGTAGACCAAAGACCAAGATGTCGCGGGTTAGAGTCTCAGGGGTGAGGACGTGCAGGTCGCATCGGCGAGCCATTCGGCGCAGCGCGGCCACGAAATTGTCAACAGATTCCCCAGGGTTTTGGCGTCGGGAGAACAGTTTAAAACGCTCTAAGATGTGGTTCGTGGGGAGGTCACACATAGCCGTAAATTTAGCAAGCAGACATACCGGGTCCTGGACACTCTCGCCTTGTCCATAGATGAATGACTCCGACCGCTCAAGCGCTTCGGGACCAGCCAGGTTCAGTAAAAGGGAGGCTTTGACCGCAGGGGCCATGGCAGGGTGAGCGATTGTGGCATAATGCTCAAAGTCACGTCGGAACACACTCCAGCGATGAGTGATGTCTGCATCAAAGACCAAGATGTCAGGTTTGCGACAGGCAGAGGCCATCACGGCACAGGGAGGGGGAACTGGAACTAAGAAAACAAAACCCGACAAACTGAAGACGCAGGAAGAACCACTTCTGACACCATGTAGCGATGGTTCCCGGACACCATTGTATCTTTAACTACTTTAATGTACACATATCACTGCCCTAGCTGCACATGGTCTGTCACGATCACTGGAGCCCCTGCTAGGGGTGGGGAAGCTACAATTATACCAACCGGTGAGGGAGTGGTTAACATGGACATCGTCACTATCAATTAAAGGAGTACACACATATCATCTACAATATCTATGCACTCTAAATGGCTCGATTGTAATCATGTTCTGTCTTTCCACTGATTGGTTAGCATGCAATGAAAGCTTTTCACTCTACATGTGACAATAAAATGAACTGAAACTGAAGGAAAGGTACCAAAACGTCCATTGCAATTGTGGATAGCATGAATAGTGGGTGATAATAGTGGCCGCCCCACCAGCGGCCTGCAGACTTTAACATCGTGGAGCTCGCAGTCTCGGGTTAAGACCGAGGTCGGGAAGCTCCAAAAGCCGCACGACATTCGATAGCCCCAGGCCCGGTCAGATCGCCCCCCTGATGCAGGAGCTTGATCGCCCTGATGTGGAAGGCCCGCAACCGGCTACCGGAGTCAAGATCATCCCGTCAACGGAAGGTTCGAGGCCCCCGACCGCTGGAGGACAAAGAAGGGAGAGATTGAACTTTTTTCCGCCTTCCACACAGTGAGGAATGTGGAGGAGTCACTGTGGTGGATGTTCATGTTAAAATGTATTTTGTGTGTCCTGTTGCTTTTTATTGGAATGACTGTACGGCAAATGGCATTCCTCGTATGTTGCAAAACATACTTGGCTAATAAAGTGTGACTGTGATTATGATTGTGATGATTATAAGCATAACCATGCTGGCTGCAGAGTAGGAGCTGCAGGTTGTGAAAAGTGCAAGGGATAATATAAATGGGAATCTACCACAACCCTGGTGAAAACATTAACATTTATTCCTTTACTGCAGCTGCAACGTTGCAATCAGCAATTTTCCGTTTACTCATACGTTGATAATGAAACCACACACTGGAGGATGATGGGACTTTTTCAGCGTATCACTTGCTCCAACTACCATGCCAACTTATACTGCCACGTTCAAACAGCTGTTTTCCACTTTCCACGTCTGTGAGGTGAATTTTGTCTTTAAGAAAGCTACAGACTATATTTAAGTAGCAGCTACTCCTCCAGGCAATCGCACACTAACAAATTGCCATTAAGAAGTGTGATTAGTGTTTGCACTATGTAAGATTAGTATGTAAGGAACTTGGACTTTCCACCAATTGCTTTGACTGGGTGAAACTGACAATCTATCATAGACACAGAATGCTGGAGTAACTCAGCGGGACAGGGAGCATCTCTAGAGAACATGGATAGGTGACGTTTCACAGAGTGCTGGAGTAACTCAGCGGGACAGGCAGCATCTCTGGAGAACATGGATAGGTGACGTTTCACAGAGTGCTGGAGTAACTCAGCGGGTCAGGCAGCATCTGTGGAGAACATGGATAGGTGACGTTTCACAGAGTGCTGGAGTAACTCAGCGGGTCAGGCAGCATCTGTGGAGAACATGGATAGGTGACGTTTCACAGAGTGCTGGAGTAACTCAGCGGGACAGGCAGCATCTCTGGAGAGAAGGAGTGAGTGACGTTTCGTGTCGAGACCCAAGAAGGGGTCATGAAGAAGTGTCTCAGACTGAAGAAGGGTCTCGACCCGAAACGTCACCCATTCCTTCTCTCCCGAGATGCTGCCTGTCCCGCTGAGTTACTCCAGCTTTTTGTGTCCATCTTTGGTTTAAATCAGCATCTGCAGTTCCTACCTGGCATCCCATCAACACCACATCAAAACCAAACCTGTTTCTACAACGACAGCTCGTGTATTGATTGCCAGCCAATCGGTGCAGACCAGATGTGTAGGAAAAGAACTGCAGACTGTAAAATCGATGGTAGACACAAAATGGTGGAGTAACTCAGCGAGTCAGGCAACATCTCGGGAGAGAAGGAATGGGTGACATTTCGGGTCGGGACCCTTCTTCAGACTGATGTCAGGGGAGGGGAGGGAGCGGGACAAAGATAGAATGTGGTCGGAGACAGGAAGACTAGTGGGAGAACTGGGAAGGGGGAGGGGATAGAGAGGGAAAGCAGGGACTATCTGGTTAGAGAAGTCAATGTTCATACTGCTGGGGTGTAAACTACCCAAGCAAAATATGAGGTGCTGTTCCTCCAATTTGCGCTGGGCCTCACGCTGACAAAGGAGGCGGCCCTGGACAGAAAGGTCAGATTGGGAGCGGGAGGGGGAGTTGAAGTGCTGAGCCACCGGGAGATCAGGTTGGTTAAGGCGGACTGAGCGGAGGTGTTGAGCTAAACAATCACCGAGCCTGCGCTTGGTCTCGCCAATGTAGATCAGATGCAGGATATAGAAAACTTTGCGCTTGATGAATTTTGCCACATGATTCGAATTGGCGTGGTCACACACTCAACATTAGTGCTTGACATTGTTTGGAACGAGAACAAACACATTGTTCATTGGCAGGAGCTGTGGAGGCCACAAGGGTGCACTCTGGCCCACATCACTCACAGCAAAACAACACAATGCAGCTTTGATTTAGTCCTCTCCTGCTAATGTCAACATTTCCTCTCCCTGCTCTGCATCCAATACAATTAAACTTAATTGCAAAAGGCACGTATTAAATCCTTCTTCTTGTTTAGATTAAAAAACAGGCCAGTTCTTAAATAACAGATAGACACAAAACGCTGGAGTAACTCAGCGGGACTGGCAGCATCACTGGAGAGAAGGAATGGGTGACATTTCGGGTCGAGACCCTTCTACAGACTGAGACCCTTCTTCATGACTGAAGAAAGGTCTCAACGTGAAATATCACCCATTCCTTCTCTCTAGAGATGCTGCCTGACCCGCTGAGTTACTCCAGCTTTTTGTGTTGATCTTCGGTTTAAACCAGCAATCTGCAGTTCCTTCCTACAACAATCTTACACTTGGGTATGATTGTGGCCAATGTACATTTAAATTGTTACTGAACTGTACGCAAAAAAAAGAATCTCACTGACCTTGGTATTTGTGACAAAGTACCGTTGTACATTGATTGTAAAGAACAGCATTTGTCTACAAGTACGCAGTTGCCCAAGAATAGACAATCTGAGGGACCATCTACCATGGAAACTATGCTCCAATAAAACACAGCATTTTCATGTGATCATTCTTAAAGTCGTATTTCTACAATGTCACATATTAGTAGAATAATAATAATAATAATAATAATGTATTACATTTATATAGCGCTTTTCATACACTCAAAGACGCTTTACAGGGATTTAAAGAACATAGGGAAGTGAATAAATAGATAAATAAGTAAACGAACAGAGAAAGGAGACAGAAGGTGAGGATCAGCATCTCAGCAGAAATATCAGCATCACATTTAGAAACATAGAAACATCAAAAATAGGTGCAGGAGGAGGCCATTTGGCCCATCGAGCCAGCACCGTCATTCATGGCTGATTATCCACAATCAGTAACCTGTGCCTGCCTTCTCCCCATGTCCCTTGATTCCACTAGCCCCAAGAGCTCTATCTAACTCTTTTAAATTCATCCAGCGAATTGGCCTCCAGGCAAATACTGGTCTCAGAAAATATTTTAAACATAGAAACATAGAAAATAGGTGCAGGAGGAGGCCATTCGGCCCTTCGAGCCAGCACCGCCATTCATCGTGATCATGGCTGATCGTCCCCAATCAATAACCCGTGCCTGCCTTCTCCCCATATCCCTTGATTCCACATGTCCCTAGAGCTCTATCTAACTCTCTCTTAAATCCATCCAGTGATTTGGCCTCCACTGCCGTCTGTAGCAGAGAATTCCACAAATTCACAACTCTCTGGGTGAAAAAGTTTTTTCTCACCTCAGTTTTAAATGGCCTCCCCTTTATTCTAAGACTGTGGCCCCTGGTTCTGGACTCCCCCAAAATTGGGAACATTTTTCCTGCATCTAGCTTGTCCAGTCCTTTTATAATTTTACATATTTCTATAAGATCCCCTCTCATCCTTCTAAACTCCAGTGAATATAAGCCCAGTCTTCGCGGTCTCCCTGAGTCCCAGTGCACGGGGCTCGGTGACCTTCCCTCTCTGGATGAGCCGGGCCTGTGGTTGGGATACAGCCGCTCTCGCCAGGCCCCTGGACCGGGCCCTGGGCTGCTGCAGGGCCCCCAGCGGCCCTCTCCACCACCGAGGCCCTGCTCTGCTTCCCACCACCGCTCCACCAACCAACCCTCAGTCCCACTCCATCCCCGCCGGACCATGGGGTGAGCAGACGCCTGGCTCAGCGGCAACCTCACCGGGCACGGCAGTGAGCCACCTTCTGCCGCGCATGACAACAAGGAGGGCCATGTTGCCGCTGAAGATGGTGGGCACAGACATACAGTGCAAACACTCATGGAAACATTCAGGTTGCTTCCCCATATTCTCCAACCTCCCAATGCCCTTTGCTCAATCATGCTGTTCCTCAACATGTCACTGGGCCTGGTAGAATCTACTCAGAGCCAGACACTAAACCATCAAGCAGTACTCATGCGACAAAGGTAGACACAAAATGCTGGAGTAACTCAGCGGGACAGCCAGCAACTCTGGAGAGAAGCAGTGGGTGGTGTTTTGGGTCAAGACCCTTCTTCAGACTGAAGAAGTCTAATTTGAGGAAGGACTTCCTTGCTATTGAGGCAGTGCAGCGTAGGTTCATGAGGTTAATCCCCGGAATGGCGGGACTGTTATATGAGGAAAGATTGGGAAGACTGGGCTTGTATTCACTGGAGTTTAGAAGGATGAGAGGGGATCTTATAGAAACGTGTAAAATTACAAAAGGATTGGACAAGCTAGATGCAGGAAAAATGTTCCCAATGTTGGGGTAGTCCAGAACCAGGGGCCACAGTCTAAGAATAACGAGGAGGCCATTTAAACCCTGAGGTGAGAAAAAACTTTTTCACCCAGAGTTGTGAATTTGTTGAATTCTCTGCCACATAAGGCAGTGGAGGCCGATTCATTGGATGAAATTAAAAGAGAGTTAGATAGAGCTCTAGGGGCCAGTGGAATCAAGGGATACGGGAAGAAGGCAGGCACGGGTTACTAATTGTGGATGATTAGCCATGATCACAATGAATGGTGGTGCTGGCTCAAAAGGGCCAAATGGCCTCCTCCTGCACCTATTTTCTATGTCCTGCTGAGTTACTCCAGCACTTTGTGTCTACCTTCGATTTAAACCAGCATCTGCATATCTTTCCTACACTCATGGGACAAATACAGCTACACACTGATGAGATTGCAAACCTGGCCATCCTTAGAGAGAACTGCAGATCCATGCCCCGCAAACAACAGCACTGCTACAAACCGGATTGTGCTACTGAAATTGGATTGACGAAGAGCATGTAGAAGTTCTACTCTGCTACCATTCTGGCCTGCTGTAAGCAGAGCAGAGATGGCTGCGATGCTGGGGTGATTGTGTGTCACGCTAGGCCGGCAAATTTCAATGATAATCCCAGATTACAGAACTAAACCTGACCAAAAAAGTGAGATATTTAATCTTAGTGATATTGTAGCCATGACTACAACCAATGACTCACTGCATTTATCTCTGTTGGAACCAAGCCTTCAGTACAATATATGGGCGCAGTGGTAGAGTTGCTGCCTTACAGCACCGGAGACCCGGGTTCCATCCCGACTACGGGTGCTGTTTGTACGGAGTTTGTACGTTCTCCCCGTGACCTGCGTGGGTTTTCTCCGAGATCTTTGGTTTCCTCCCACACTCCAAAGACGTACAGGTTTGTAGGTTAATTGGCTTGGTAATTGTAAAAATTGTCCCTAGTGGGTGTAGGATAGTGTTAGTCATCGAGTCATAGAGTCCTACAGCACAGAAAGAGGCCCTTCGGCCCACCATGTCCGTGCCGCCCGTTACCAAACACAGTCTAATTTTAATCCCATTTTCCCGCATTTGGACCGTAGCCCTGAATGTTGTAGCATTTCAAGTGCCCATCCAAATGCCTCTTAAATGTTGTGAGTGTTCCCGCCTCCACCACCACCCCAGGCAATGAGTTCCAGACTCCAACCACCCTCTGGGTGAAAAAGTTCTTTCTCACATCTCCCCGAAACCTCCCTCCCCTTACCCTGTATCTATGTCCCCTCGTTGTTGAACCTTCAACCAGTGGAAGAAGTTCCCCGCCATCTACCTTATCTATGCCCCTCATGATCTTGTACACCTCGATCATGTCCCCTCTCAGCCTTCTCTGCTCCAGGGAAAACAACCCCAGTCTGCTCAGTCTCTCCTCATAGCCGAGGTCCTTCATCCCTGGCAGCATCCTGGTGAATCTCCTCTGCACCCTCTCCAAAGCTATCACATCCTTTCTATAATGTGGTGGCCAGAACTGTACACAATACTCCAGTGTGCGGGGATCGCTGGTCGGCGCGTACCCGGTGGGCCGAAGGGCCTGTTTCCCGCACTGTATCTCTAAACTAAAACATTGCATCTCCTGGTACAATGCACCTCGTTTATATTTCACCTCAAAATCCCCTTTCGTCCTTTCCTCTAAACATCAAGGGGCCAGGGGGTTGGTGGGTGGGTGGGGGGTGCTCACTGGCAAGCTGAACATTATTACAGCTGGAAGATCCCAGCAATGGAATAAATCAACTCTTTCGGGCGGCTCAGTGGCGCAGTGGTAGAGTTGCTGCCGTACAGCGCCAGAGACCCGGGTTGGATCCCGATTACGGGTGCTGCCTGTACGGAGTTTGTACGTTCTCCCCATGACCTGCAGCTTTGGAGCTCCAGTTTCCTCCCACACTCCAAAGACATACATGTTTGTGGGTTAATTGGCTTGGCAAAATTGTAAATTGCCCCTAGCGTGTGCAGGATAGTGTTAGTGCACGGGGATCGCTGGTCGACGCAGACCCGGTGGGCAGAAGGGCCTGTTTCTGCCCTGTATCTCTAAACTAACCTCAACTTAAAGAACTCGCAACCAGCTGTCAATTCAAGTCAGTTTGACTGGTGAGAGCTACTGATTAGATAAAAGGCAGGAATAAATAGCATCCAAGTGCTTCACATTTTTAATACACTCACACTCCTGCACGAGAAGCAGAGAAAATTGCAATGGGACAGAGCGGCAGGCAGATGCCGCAGCACTAGTCCACTTGTGCGCTGCCCAACCCAGCCGTATAGATGTGCAGTTCTCCAATTTCAAGTGACCTTTGCATTCCCTCCGTCCCCTCCCCCACCCAGTCATCCTGCTAGCTTCACTATTCACAACCTTGTACCCCTTCGTTTTCACCTCTTCCCCAGCCAACAATGGACCATTGTGGGCTTCCCCCTTCCTTGGTCATCTGTTATCAGCCCTGCTTTGTTCCGGCCTTTTCTTCCCTCCCATTCCTTCCCCTATACTCTCCGCCTGAAGGAGGGTCCCAACCCAAAACGTCACCCAAACATCCTTTTTCTACAGAGACGCTGCCTGTCCCATTGAGTTACTCCTGCCTTTTGTGCCTGTCTTCAGCAGGATGCTGTCTGGATTTGAGGACTTTAGTTACAGGGAGAGATTGAATGCATTTTCCCTGATGAAAGGAAGGAGGTTTTTTTGAAGAGAAATTGAGCAAAACTTTCTTTAAAATACTGCAGTTGATATCTGAAACCCACTTAAACGGAGAAGAGGAAAAACCTTTTTAGCACGGAGGTGAGGAAAAACATTTTCACTCAGAGAGTTGTGAATCTGTGGAATTCTCTGCCTCGGAAGGCAGTGGACGCCAATTCACTGGATGCTTTCAAGAGAGAGCTAGATAAAGCTCTTAAAGATAGCGGAGTCAAGGGATATGGGGAGAAGACAGGAACGGGGTACTGATGGTGAATGATCAGCCATGATCACAGTGAATGGCGGTGCTGGGTCGAAGGGCCGAATGGCCTCCTCCTGCACCTATTGTCTATTGTCACTGCCAGACATGAAGGACTCAGATACAGTCATTTAAAGAGACATTTCAGCAAGCACTTGAATAAGGTGCAGGAGATTTTGGACCCAATATGGACAAATTAAATAACTGGGCAGAGAGTTTGGCATGAATGTAGTGCAGCATAAGTTCTGGTTCTGTGCTGGATGATTATATATTTATGGGGTGAAAAGAATTTCTAGATTGTTGCTTTTCAATTTGTTCTGACATAAAATGAAAGGGTCACTTCCTGTTCTGTCATTTGCCCCCTCCCCCGCTACCCAAAAAAACATCATCTTTAAATATGGAAGAAAATTCACTTGAAAGGAAAATCTCTTCATTTAGTAAAACCGACTGAAACAAAATTGCCGTAAGATAAGCCTCCACGAGTTACCACTATAAGTGAGTAACAAGATACTCGACCAACCTCTCGCCTGTAGTAAATTGACTTTAAGCAAATAATCTCTTTAGCAGCCTTGCAGTTAATCCAAAATATTCCACATTCTTTCTGTGGTTCTCCCACCCTTCAGTTTTATATGATGAGGAGCAGCGTTTACTTCAAACTCCACATTTGCAGTTTAGTAGAGAAAATATACAAACTACGTGGGGCAGCTAGGAGTGAATTCACACGCAAATATCCTCTCCATTAACCCTGCAACTCCACTGCAAATTGCATGAAGTCTTACTCCTCTGGTGAGAAGAGGCCGACTCGGGAGCTCCATGCCGTGGAGAGTGTTTCAACCATCCCGACGCTGGGAGTTTCGATCATCCCGACGCGAGGGCCTCGGACATCGGACAGTCGGCAGCGGCGACTGCGGACGGTTGAACAGCCCCGACCGCGGGTGAACAAAGAGGAAGATGGTTGAACTTTATTACCTTCCATCACAGTGAGGAATGTGGAATCCGCTGTGGTGGATGTTTGTGTTAAATTTTACTTTATGTGGCTGTGTGTCTTGTTGCTTTTCACTTAGTATGGCTGTGTGGCAACTCAAATTTCACTGTACCTTAATTGGTACATGTGACAATTAAATTGAATCTTGAATTTTGAAAACAGTCCTCACGTAACCTTAAATACTTTATTGGCACTCAGCCAGAATTCAGAACATTGGCATTTTAATACAAAACCATTTCATACTGCCCACAATGTATTTATGCAATAAAACCTAATACGTGAAGAAACCTCCCTGCTTCTTCCAAAGGAGCTGCAGCATCATTTGATTAATGATTTTTGTATTACACAACCAGAGTCTTGCACTTCTTCAAAGTTCAAAATTAAACCTTCAATTATGTAATTTTATTCCATTGCAATTGGAAGGTTCCACGCTATGCCCTTAAATAGCTTTGTGACTGACTGCAAGGAGGCACCTGGAACTACTATTACATCACTTATTAATAATACAATTAATTTCAGCCATTTGAGTGACAACACTTCTGATGGAGTGCTTGACGTCTACTTTACTTTGCACACTATGGCGGTCACGGTGGCGCAGCGGTAGAATTGCTGCCTTACATCGAATGCAGCGCTGGAGACCCGGGTTCCATCCCGACTACGGGTGCTGTCTGTACGGAGTTTGTACGTTCTCCCCGTGACCTGCGTGGGTTTTCTGCAAAATCTTCGGTTTCCTCCCACACTCCAAAGACGTACAGGTTTGTAGGTTAATTGGCTTGGTAAATGTAAAAAAAATTGTCCCTAGTGGGTGTAGGATAGTGTTAGTGTGTGGGGATCGCTGGGCGGCGCGGACCTGGTGGGCCGAAGAACCTGTTTCCGTGCTGTATCTCTAAACTAAACTACCCTTGTAAGAATTATACAACTAGAGAGGGAAAAAATATCAAAAAAGGGTGATAAGGGGTTAAGTAAAAGTGAGAAATTTTGGTGATTTATTCTTTTTAGAAGTTTAGAAATTGTTCACTTCATGTAAAATGATGCTGCTGGGACTGTAGGATCATTGATCAATGATCCTGCATCTGAACTTACATATCTGTAAGTTCAGGTGCAGGATCATTGACTTGAAATGTTCGGGCTGTTTTCTGGAAGACTAATGCTGCCTGGCACAGCTCCCAGCACCTTCAGCGTTTGTCTTTGACAGACTCTATCTCTCTCACACACGCAGAAGTGCTCTGAAGCAATGAGCGATGGCCAATTCACTGCGTGGTCCTACCCAACCACTGCCAAGAACCCCCCCAAATGGTGGGAATACAGAGAGGCGAGTTATCCCATGTGCCATGTTTGGCAAGTGTGAAAGGGATTAGCTTTAATTGCTCACTCTACTTACAAGTCTCAGTTCTAAGATTAGAAAGACTGGGCTTGTATTCACTGGAGTTTAGAAAGATGAGAGGGAATCTTACAGGGACGTACGTATAAAATTATAAAAGGACTGGACAAGCTGGATGCAGGAAAAATGTTCCCAATGTTGCGTGAGTCCAGAACCAGGGGAGGCCACTTAAAACTGAGGTGAGAAGAAACATTTTCACCCAGAGAGTTGTGAATTTGTGGAATTCTCTGCCACAGAAGGCAGTGGAGGCCAATTCACTGGATGGATTTAAAAGAGAATTAGATAGAGCTCTAGGGGCTAGTGGAATCAAGGGATATGGGGAGAAGGCAGGGGAGCAAAAACACAGGTTACTGATTGTGGATGATCAGCCATGATCACAATGAATGGTGGTGTTGGCTCAAAGGGCCGAATGGCCTCCTCCTGCACTTATTTCCTATGTTTCTATTTAAAATATTTTAAATACGGTTTAACCATAATTGTCTCAATGTTGTTCAAGAGGCTCAATGCAGAATACATCAACTTCAATGAAGACAAAATGTGCATAAATGAGAGCAAATCGCCTCCTTGCAAAACTTAAATCACAGTATGATTTAGACATGACTTAGATGGGAAAAGCAAATACCGACAAATTGTTGTAGGGCTTAAATCACAGGATTTAGCTTTTATTTAAAGAATGTAATTTCCGGGCTTGCCGATCAGCTTATTGAGCAGATACCACAACAAGCATATCTGGGAGGGTGTGTATGAAGCTGGTTTAAACCGAAGATGGACACAAAATGCTGGAGTAACTCAGCGGGACAGGCAGCATCTCTGGAAAGAAGGAATGGGTGTCGTTCCTGGGAGAGTGTCGCTGGGTCAGCTGGGACAGTGTAGGCTAACGTCGTGTGTTTGGGGAGCGGGGCCAAGTGCGTTCGTCTGAGGGAGGTTTCGTAGCAACCCGCCTCCCGGCCTGGAGCGGGAGCACGTGACCGCTGGCTGGATGACGCCACCTTGTCCCGTATTTGGGAGTGAGATAGTTGGCAACCCTATCAATGACCTGATGTGAATCTAGTTATAGAGGTAGACACAAAATGCTGGAGTAACTCAGCGGGTCAGGCAACATCTCGGGAGAGAAGGAATGGGTGACGTTTCGGGTAGAGACCCTTCTTCAGACGGAATCTAGTTATTATACAGTGGATTGACTTTATAAACTCACTTCAAGACTGTTGTATAATCTACTACATTTCAGGGTGTGTTCCATAACATTAACAGCAATAGACAAACGAGCAAGTGGGCAAGATTCCTCCCGCACTGAAACGTGAATGCTGCAAGTTAGGTTTAGGTTTATTAGTGTCATGTTCTTTGCATGCTCAGCTCTTCCAATAGCTGTGAATAGCAACGTACAAGGAGAAACAAGACAAGTTGCCCCTCCTAGCATAGGTAGTTCGCCTGGGGAGAATTTACAAGCTATAGAGTGATTTAAAAAAATTAAATTTCTTAACACTAAAGGTGTACATTGGAGTACATAGAACATAAAAAATAGGTGCAGGAAGAACCTATTTGGCCCATCGAGCCAATACCGCCATTCATTGTGATCATGGCTGATCATCCACAATCAGTAACCCGTTCCTGCCTTCTCCCCATATCCCTTGATTCCGCTAGCCCCGAGAGCTCTATCCAACTCTCTTTTAAATTCATCCAGTGAATCAGCCTCCACTGCCCTCTGTGGCAGAGAATTCCACAAATTCACAACTCTCTGGGTGAAAAAGTGTTTCCTCACCTCAGTTTTAAATGGCCTCCCCTTTATTCTTAGACCGTGGCCCCTGGTTCTGGACTCCCCCAACATTGGGAACAGTTTAAACAGATCAGCAAAACTTGAGGGTGTAACTCAACGGCAAGTGCTTTCTAATTTTATGAACAGCCCAACTATCTAAAGTAATCTCACTTTGACAAGTCAGACAAAACAACTTGGCAGCGTGGACAGAATTCAGAAGTTTTCCCTTTCAAAGTAGCATGAATGAAAGGAAGTAAGCATTTTTGAATGGTTACAAGCTATCAATCCCATCTCACTTACTGCAAAACTGGGCGTGCACTTTTGGACTAAATTCTGGAGCAATTAAAGAGTCAAAGCACAAACAAAATATTCTTGAAGCATGACCAGGCATGGATAAAAATAGAAATGATATCTTAAATTAAATACTTGGCTCCATTGTAGGCGAGTGTGCACAGAGTTCGCAGAAGGTATCCATTTGCAGCTGGGAATTGTACAGCACAGGCAGAAACCAAAATCACAAAATAAAACAACATTATGCTAAACTAAAAGATTAAAATGCAGATGCTGAAAATCTGGAATAAACCCCCAAAAAGTACTGGAAATACTTGGCAGGTCAGTCAGCATCAGTGGAGAGAGAAACAGTTGAGGTTTCGTATCAATCTTTTCATTAGAATGGTCGTTAACTTTATTTCTCTCTTCACAGATACTGCCTTGTTATTTCCAAACTGTCTACTTTATTTTAAGTCAATTGTGATTTGAAATGACATACAAGGTAAATGATGCAGAGAGTAAAATTCAATGAAATATTAAATGTCTGGGAGGTTGGTCAGAGGCAGAGATAGCAAAGATAATCAGAACCTTTACGCCCCAGAGTGGGGGAATGTCAGCACGAGAGCCCACAACTTTCAGATGAAATGAATGATTAAAGGAGATGTACAGGACAGGTTTTTGTTTTCAAAGAGGGGTGCCTGGAATACACTGCCATGGATAGTGGTGGAGACAGATACCATTGTGGCGGCACGTAACAGACTTTTAGGTAAGCACGTCGATATGCAGGGACTAGACAGATATTGATCACAAGCAAGCAGAGGAGATTAGCTCAACTTGGCATCACATTCAGCACTAGGTTTGCCAACTTTCTTGGTCCCAAATAAGGGACAATGTGACGTCACCACCTGCACCCCACGTGACCTCACCCAGCCAGCAGCCACGTGCTCCCGCTCCGCCAATGGCGGCTGCCCGGGCCGGGAGGTGGGTTGCTACGCAACCTCCATTAGGCGGCATCTGGGCCTCCGGGCCTACACTGTCAGGGCTTACAACGGCCCCCAGGCCTACAGTGTCCGGGCCTACAGTGTCTAGGCCTAAAGCAGCCCCCGGGCCTACAGTGTCCGGGCCTACAGTGCCCCCCCGGGCCTAATACGGGACAAGGGCGGTGCTGTACGGGACAAACCAATTCAGCCCAATGTCCCGGCTAATTCAGGACAGTTGGCATCACATTCAACACGGACATTGTGGGCCAAAGGGCCTGTCCGTGTGCCGTACTGCTTTGTGTTCTATGTAGATGAATATTGCAAGTGATTTCATCCTCATTAGGGTCAGCATTCTTATGTATATGCAGCATCAATCCAATACTCAAGTCCATTCACTGCACTGGGCACACATGGATGATGTGTTAAACCATATAACCATATAACAACTACAGCACGGAAACAGGCCCGTTCGGCCCTACCAGTCCACGCCGACCACTTTCTCTGACCTAGTCTCATCTACCTGCTCTCAGACGATAACCCTCCAATCCCCTCCCATCCATATACCTATCCAATTTACTCTTAAATAATAAAATCGAGCCTGCCTCCACCACTTCCACCGGAAGCCCATTCCATACAGCCACCACCCTCTGAGTAAAGAAGTTACCCCTCATGTTACCCCTAAACTTTTGTCCCTTAATTCTGAAGTTATGTCCCCTTGTTGGAATCTTCCCCACTCTAAGGGAAAAGCCTACCCACGTCAACTCTGTCCGTCCCTCTTAAAATTTTAAAAACCTCTATCAAGTCCCCCCTCAACCTTCTACGCTCCAAAGAATAAAGACCCAACCTGTTCAACCTCTCTCTGTAGCTTAAGTGCTGAAACCCAGGCAACATTCTAGTAAATCTCCTCTGTACCCTCTCCATTTTGTCAACATCCTTCCTATAATTTGGCGACCAGAACTGCACACCATACTCCAGATTCGGCCTCACCAATGCCCTGTACAATTTCAACATTACATCCCAACTTCTATATTCGATGCTATGATTTATAAAGGCAAGCATACCAAACGCCTTCTTCACCACCCTATCCACATGAGATTCCACCTTCAGGGAACAATGCACAGTTATTCCCAGATCCCTCTGTTCCACTGCATTCCTCAATTCCCTACCATTTACCCTGAACGTCCTATTTTGATTTGTCCTACCAAAATGCAGCACCTCACACTTATCAGCATTAAACTCCATCTGCCATCTTTCAGCCCACCCTTCCAAAAGGCCCAAGTCTCTCTGTAGACTTTGAAAATCTACTTAATTATTAACTACACCACCTATCTTAGTATCATCTGCATACTTACTAATCCAATTTGCCACACCATCATCCAGATCATTAATGTAAATGACAAACAACAGTGGACCCAACACTGGCCTCCAACCTGACATACAGTTGTCAACCATTACCCTCTGGTATCTCCCATTCAGCCATTGTTGAATCCATCTTGCAACCTCACTATTAATACCCAACGATTTAACCTTCTTAATCAACCTTCCATGTGGAACCTTGTCAAATGCCTTACTGAAGTCCATATAGACAACATTGTGTTGTGAGACAGACATTGTGGGGGTGGGGGGGGGGGGGGGGGGTGTTCTTGCTTTAATGCCAAGTGTGCATGTACCAGCAACATAGAAATGGAAATGGTATACCCATTTAAAGAGTCGAAAGCAATGTATTAGGCCCGGGGAGCGCTGCAGGCGCGGACACTGTAGGCGCGGACACTGCAGGCCCGGACACTGCAGGCCCGGACACTGCAGGCCCGGACACTGCAGGCCCGGACACTGCAGGCCCGGACACCACTGTAGTCCCAGACAGTGTAGGCCTTGGCGCTGCCTAACAGAGGTTGCGTAGCAACCCGCCTCCCGGCCCAGGCGGCTGCCATTGGTAGAGCGGGAGCACGTGGCCACTGGCTGGGTGAGGTCATGTGGGGTGGTGACGTTACCTTGTTCCTTATTTGGGAGTGAGGAGGTTGGCAACCCTAGTTCCAGGAACCCACCACACTGTTGTTATCTCTGTGAGTTGTTATCAGACTACTGAATCATCCTCCCACAACCAGAGAGCAGAGAACACCTACCTACCTATCTATCCGTCCATGATCAGACTTTACAGGCTTTATCTTGCACCAAACATTATTCCATTATTACACTGTGAATGGCTCGATTGTAATCATGTATTGTCGTTCTACTGACTGGATAACACGCAACAAAAGCTTTTCACTGTACCTGGGTACATGTGACAATAAACTACACTAAAACTCTTTTTTTTTAAATGGAACTCTTTTAAATGTTGTCCTTCTCACCTTAAAGCTATGCCCTCTAGTCTTAGATATTTCCACACTGGGCAAAAGGTTCCAACTATCTATCCTATGTGTGTTTCATATTTGTATATACTTCTATCAGATCTCCCCATAAACCCCTGTGCTCCAGAGAAAATAAGTCCCTCTTATAGCCAATACCCTCTGATCCAGGCAGCATTCTGGCAAACCTCGTCTGCACCCTCTCCAAAGCCGCAATCTTTCCAATACTGCGGCAATCAGAACTGCATTCAATACCCCTCATGTGATCCAACCAAAGTCCTACAAAGCCACATCATGGCTTCCCAACCTTATACTCAATGCCCTGACCATTGAAAGCAAGCATATCATGCTCCTTCTTGACTGTGCTGTTTGCCTGTGTTGCCACTTTCAGGGAGCTACGTATTTGAACTCCAAGAACCAACCTTCTGTACACTAATGCTGTTCAGGGTCTCGCCATTAATTGTACACTAGACCAAGTGTACACGTTGGGCCCAAACCTCTCCTACATTGGTGCAGCACCCCCACCCCCACAATGTCTGTCTCACAACACAATCTTCAAAAGACAGGGAGCATAGCAATTCCAGTATACAATGCCGAAACCTAACAGTGTGCATTTGTAGATTCTGTCTTATTAAAAGTTTTGCTGTAAATTTAGTTTTCTAAAATTTCGATCGACCAGCGATCCCCGCACATTAACACTATCCTGCTCACACTAGACACAATTTTTACATTTACCAAGCCAATTAACTACAAACCTGTACGTCTTTAGAGAGTGGGAGGAAACCGAAGATCTCAGAGGAAATCAACGGGGCAGGCAGCATCTCCGGAGAGAAGGAATGGATGACGTTTCGGGTCCAGACGCATCTTCAGATTGGTTAGGGATAAGGGAAACGAGAGATATAAGTACTGTTGGCCCATTGAACTCAAAACTATTTTGCAGTTTTTAGTTATTAGTATGCACACCATCATTTCCACCTCAGCACACATAGAAGCTGCAAAGCCAAAACCCGGCATCTTTAAAGCCTTAATTCAAAATCACTACATCTTTACAGAACTGCATAAGGTATGATCACATGCCAACACAAAGCAGGATGCAAGTAATAGCTTCCGCACTGCAGGAAATTAAAGAATGCAGCACCATCTGATAGATATTTTACTGCTTTAGTTATTATAGAAATTGATGAAAGTGCTGATGTTTGTTATAGACATATAAAACAGAGCAAAAAGGTGCAGGAGGCCATTTGGCCCTTCGAGCCAGCACCGCCATTCATTGTGATCATGGCTAATCATCCACAATCAGTAACCCTTGCCTGCCTTCTCCCCATATCCCTTGATTCCACTAGCCCCTAGAGCTCTATCTAACTCTCTTTTAAATTCATCCAGTGAATTGGCCTCCACTGCCTTCTGTGGCAGAGAATTCCACAAATTCACAACTTTCTGGGTGAAAAAGTTCCTTCTCACCTCAGTTTTAAATGGCCTCCCCTTTATTCTTAGACTGTGGCCCCTGGTTCTGGACTCCCCCAACATTGGGGAACATTTTTCCTGCATCTAGCTTGTCCAGTCCTTTCATAATTGTATACATTTCTATAAGATCCCCGCTCATCCTTCCAAATGTTATTCTGTGATAATGGTATGATCTGCACATTGAAAGGTTATGCAGGGAGGCATGGGGAAAAAAGGAGAAGTGTGGCATTTGACCAAACTTGGCAATGATGAGCCTGTTGGTGCGCCAGCTGACACAGATCGCTAATCAACACCATGACCACTTACAGCCAGGTTTTTGTGATCAAAGTGTGCTAGCCATGGCTAATGCCGCGGCCCAATCATGCACACTGCTATCCTCTGTAGGGCTTATTTCTTTCTGTGTCACTTCAGTATTGGGTTGCCAACTATCTCACTCCCAAATAAGGGACAAGGTGACATCACCGGCCCACGTGCCCTCACCCAATCAACGGCCACGTGCTCCCACTCCACCAATGGCGGCCGCCCGGGCCAAGAGGCGGGTTCCTATGCAACCTCCGTTAGGCGGCGTCCAGGCCTACAGCTCCACCCGGGCCTAATACGGGACAAGGGCGGTCCCATACGGGACAAACTAATTTAGCCCAAAATACGGGATGTCCCAGCTAATACGGGACAGTTGGCAACCCTACTTCAGTACAAAGTGCATTTGTGATGTGCCAGAACCAATTCCATGTTCCATTTTAAAAGCAACTTACTAAATGTCAAAGTTGGGCACAAATTGCTGGAGCAACTCAGTAGGACAAGCAGCATCTCTGAAGAGAAGAACTTGGTGACGTTTCGGGTCGAGACTCTTCTTCAGACCCTCAGATTACTAAAAGCAAAGTCGGTTTAAAATTGTGGTTTAAAATTTAGGTGGGCCTAAAATTGTCGTGCTATCGTGTACCGTTTTGGCTGAACAC
This sequence comes from Rhinoraja longicauda, assembly GCF_053455715.1. Lineage (NCBI taxonomy): Eukaryota > Metazoa > Chordata > Chondrichthyes > Rajiformes > Arhynchobatidae > Rhinoraja > Rhinoraja longicauda. The sequence continues at coordinate 48,198,275 of NC_135968.1, forward strand.
ACACACACTCACACTGACGAGGTCAGACACACACACACACTCACACACAGACGGGGTCAGACATATACTTTTGTATATGTTGTCTGACCTGCTGAGTTACTCCAGCATTTTGTGAATAAATCGATTTGTACCAGCATCTGCAGTTATTTTCTTATATATACTTTTGTCCTCTTTGATGTCCCTCAGACTATCCTTGACCGGTTTTTGCTGGCTTTGCCTCGCACTAAATGATATTCCTTATCATGTACACTGTGAATGGATCGATTGTAATCATGTATCGTCTTTCTGATGACTGGTTAGCACACAAGATGTTCACTGTACCTCAGTACACGTGATAATAAACTAAACTGAAACTGAACAGATTCCAACCTCTTCACACACCGCTGAATAACTGCGCACCTCCCCCACCCCCAAATAACCTCCATTAGATCCCTTTCCCCCTCTGTCCCTCCATGTACTTCCAGCTCCCTAATGTAACAGCTCTTAAACTGCTGGATAGAAAATGTCACACTCCCTGCGGACTTTAAATAGACGGAGCACATTTCTCTACTTGAGAATGTTTACCCATTAAGCAAAGTTTGGTGCTATCATTGGTTAAATTCCCCATAACAAGGGCACACAATATAATTGGTCCAAAATTATGTTTACCTCAAATAAAAAGAAAGGGATTTTAATTGGAAGCTTCCTCATAATTAACAAACAAACACAAGACCAAGCACAATGTAAGCCTCAAAATACCCGATCATCAAATTATTCTAGTCCATTTGTTTCAGTCTGTGGGAAAATAGTTTTGTTTTCCTTTCCCAATGGAATGTGTGGGCATGCTGTTTTCACCGTACACATCTTAACCGGTCACGGTGGCGCAGCGGTAGAGTTGCTGCCTTACAGTGAATGCAGCGCCGGAGACCCGGGTTCCATCCCGACTACGAGTGCTGTCTGTACGGAGTTTGTACGTTCTCCCCGTGACCTGCGTGGGTTTTCTCCGAGATCTTCGGTTTCCTCCCACTCTCCAAAGACGTACAGGTTTGTTGGTTAATTGGCTTGGTAAATGTAAAAACAAATTGTCCCTAGTGGGTGTAGGATAGTGTTAATGTGCAGGGATCGCTGGACGGCGCGGACCCGGTGGGCCGAAGGGCCTGTTTCTGCACTGTATCTCTAAACTAAACTAAACCTTTGCACCATGTCTACTCAATGGCAAGGTGGAAACAATTATTTTTTTTAATTTTCCTCCCCCTTTTATAAACTATTGGAATTAGTGCCATCTTTCTTCATCTTTCCTTTCCTAAGCTTAGACCACACTGTTTCGACAAATTCATAAGGTCATAAGTGATAGGAGCAGAACTAGGCCACTCGACCCATCAAGTCTACTCCACCATTCAATCATGGCTGATCTATCACTCCCTCCTCACCCCATTCTCCTGCCATCTCTCCATAACCCCTGACACCCGTACTAATCAAGAATCTATCTTATCTTTGTCTTAAAAATATCCACTGACTTGGCCTCCACAGCCTTCTGTGGCAATGAATTCCATAGATTCACTGCCCTCTGACTAAAGAAATTTCTCCTCATCTCCTTCCTAAAAGACAGTCCTATAATTCTAAGGCTATGACCCCTAGCCCTAGACTCTCCCACTAGTGGAAACATCCTCTCCACATCCACTCTATCCAAGCCTTTTACTATTCTGCATGTTTCAATGAAGACCCCCCTCATTCTTCTAAACTCCAGCGAGTACAGGCTCAGTGCTGACAAACGCTCATCGTACGTTAACCTGTTAAAAGTTACTGATGGATCCACCTCAAGTCACTCACCATTCCAACCTGGAACACATTACCAGCCCTTCAAAATGCTGGAGTAACTCAGCGGCTCAGGCAGCATCTCAGGAGAGAAGGAATGGGTGACGTTTCAGGTTGAGACTCTTCTTCAGAATAGTGATCATGGCTGATCATCCACAATCAGTAACCCGTGCCTGCCTTTTCCCCATATCCCTTGATTCCGCCGGCCCCTAGAGCTCTGTCTAACTCTCTTTTTAATTCATCCAGTGAATTGGCCTCCACTGCCCTCTGTGGCAGAGAATTCCACAAATTCACAACTCTGGGTGAAAAACTTTTTCTCATCTTAGTTTTAAATGGCCTCCCCTTTATTCTAAGACTGTGGCCCCTGGTTCTGGATTCCTCCAACATTGGGAACATTTTTCCTGCATCTAGCTTGTCCAGTCCTTTTATAATTTTATACGTCTCTATAAGATCTACGTCTCTATAAGATCCCCTCTCATCCTTTTAAACTCCAGTGAATACAAGCCCAGTCTTTGAGTTTAAGATGCAGCTCAATGCCAACTTTTCATGGGTGATTAGTGATTGACAATGTTAGCCTTGTCCACGTCAGCCTCCTTCTCCCCCCACCAAAAAAAAAATCTCAATTGATTCAATATATTGATGAGTTAACGTTTGAAATCACTCATTCCTGCAAGGAATATGTATGATCTGGTGTTACTCCAACACTTTGTTTGAGAGGCAGAGGTTCACCAACCTCATCCTCCAACCTCATCTACTGTATCCGCTGTTCCAGGAGTGAACTCCTGTATATCAGTGAGACCAAGCGCAGACTCGCCGATCGTTTCACTGAACACCTTCGCACCGGGACTATGCAATCTCCTGGTGGATAAACACTTTAACTCCCCCTCCCTTTCTGTCCTGGGCCTCCCCCACTGTCAGAGTGAGGCCCAACACAAATTGCAGGAACAGCACCTCATATGTTGCTTGGGCGGCTGACAACCCAGCACTGTGATCTTGATTTCTCTAACTTTGAAAACCTTGCTTTCCCTCTCCCTCTGTTCATCCCCCACCCTTGTTCTCCGACTAGTTTCACTGTCCTGATTAAATTTACTGTTTGTATACCGCATTGTCACTTTCCACATAACCAACACTTCCTTGACCATCTGCTTTGATCTGTCCTTTTTACACCTTACATGTTCTTTGTACCCGTCCATATCTCTAGTTCCCCTCTCCTCTGACCTTCAGCCTAAAGAAGGGTCTCGACTGGAAACTTCACCCATTCCTTCTCTCCAGAGATGCTGCCTGACCCGCTGAATTACTCCAGCATTTTGTGTCCAACTTTGTTTCATGTGTTGTGTTTCTCTGAAGCTCCAAAACCATTGCAATTTACAAACCAATAACAATATTCATTGTCCCTGATGTACCACTTATGATTCCAGATATGCTTCCATTAACTGCAAAGTGACATTACAACAGAGATCCTCCAAAAACTATTAACTGTGCTCTAGACTATTCTTCTGGCATGTCGTAAAACAAGTTAGAATTGAATTGAATAAATTTTATTAGCCAAGTATGTACATATAATGTGCCTTGGTGCTTTGCTCGCAAGTAACACAAACATGCAGTAAACAATTAATAAAACATAATTTAAATATGTGAAGAATGAAATAAAATACCAGAGCAAAAGGAGGCTACAGACTTTTGGTTGTTGTGTAGAGCTACTGATCGTGGAAAAGAGCTGTTTTTATGTCTGGCTGTGGCTGCTTTGACAGTCCGGAGTCGCCTTCCAAAGGGAAGTGCTTCAAAACGTTTGTAGCCAGGGTGAGAGGGGCCAGAGATGATCTTACACGCTCGCTTCCTGGCCCTTGCAGTGCACAGTTCGTCAATGGGGGGAAGGTTGCAGCCAACAACCTTCTCAGCTGATCGAACGATCCGTTGCAGCCTCAGATGTCGTGCTTGGTGGCTGAGCCAAACCAGACCATGATGGAGAAGGTGAGGACAGACTCTATGATGGCAGTATAAAACTGGACCATCAATGCCTGATGGTCCAGGGACCTTTTTTAATCAGGTAACTCATTCATGGTGTTTGAATTTTACTTTTCCCAAAGAAAAATTCTAATCTAATTCACTACTGTATCCATTGAATGTAAATTTGCAATATTTATACTGATGGAAAGAATATTTTTTCAAAGTCATCACTGTTGACATGTTCAAACACCAGAATAAAGTAATTTAGATCAGTGCGGGTGTCAGGCGTTATGGGGAGAAGGCAGGAGAATGGGGTTAGGAGGGAGAGATAGATCAGCCATGATTGAATGGTGGAGTAGACTTGAAGGGCCAAATGACCTAATTCTGCTCCTATAACTTATGAAAATATGTGAAACTCATTCTGCAAGGAAAGGGTTAACACTCTGTTTAAGTCTACTATTGATTTGCCTTCATATTGTAATGTTTATCTGCCTGCTACCACTGGGAACTTTATCAGGCTCTTTTACAAGATCGACAAATACATAAATCACAGATGCAGCTTGACGTGCCGAGCCCTTCAGCAGCTGGTTTTTGACCATATTCCAGCATCTGCAGTCTCTTGTGTTTTCAATATGAAATCTATGTTGGAAAAATAGACAGGAACGCAAGCTTTGTAACTGCTTCCATAACATAGAAACATAGAAAATGGCCCATTCGGCCCTTCGAGCCAGCACCACCATTCATTGTGATCAAGGCAGATCATTCGCAATCAGTAACCCGTGCCTGCCTTCTACCCATATCCCTTGATTCCACTAGCCTCTAGAGCTCTATCTAACTGTTTTAAATTCATCCAGTGAATTGGCCTCCACTGCCTTCTGTGGCAGCGAATTCCACAAATTCACAACTCTCTGGGTGAAAAAGTTTCTTCTCATCTCAGTTTTAAATGGCCTCCCCTTTATTCTTAGACAATAAGAGCCCCTGGTTCTGGACTCCCCCAACATTGGGAACATTTTTCCTGCATCTAGCATGTCCAGTCGTTTTATAATTTTATGTTTTTAAGATCCCCTCTCATCCTTCTAAACTCCAGTGAATACAAGCCCAGTCTTTCCAATCTTTCCTCAGATGACAGTCCCTTCATCCCAGGGATTAACCTCGTGAACCTACTCTGCACTGCCTCAATAGCAAGGATGCTCTTCCTCCAATTAGGAGACCAAAACTGCACACAATACTCCAGGTGTGGTCTCACCAGGGCTCAATACAACTGCAGAAGGGCCTCTTAACTCCTGTACTCAAATCCTCTCGTTATGAAGGCCAACATGCCATTAGCTTCCTTCACTGCCTGCTATACCTGCATGCTGACTTTCAGTGATTGGTGTACAAGGCAACCCAGGTCTTGTTGCATGTTAACAGACCAACACGATTAAAATATTTCACAGGGTATTCTATGACAAAAAAAAATGCTGATCAATAAAAAGGTGATTTAGCAATAGGCAAATGGAGAAAGATCTTTACATTAATAATTTTAAAACAAAATATGGAGTATTTTTAAAATAAGTCAATTTATGTAAAATTAATTTAGAGAAAAGCAAACATTTGGCAATTTAGAATCATTCAATTAGTGCAGGACTGAGATAAACTAATAGATTTGGTCACAATACATATTAAGACAATATTTAACTATGATTGCATGCATTGGCTGCTTACTGCTGCGCTCACAACTTCAGCATTTAAAAACAAAATGTTTTAACAAATGTTAAATGTCGGCAACAGAGATAACAATATTTAACCATGTACAATGTTTAATGTTTGTATGCATCGTATAGACCAAAACAAATCGTGGTGTTAAGTTCAAAGAAAATGTTGAATGAATAATCATTTTCAATGAGTTGTTCAGTGGGTCAACACGTTTATTTTGCATTTTAGAACAAGGAGTGGATTTCAAATATTGATATATATCATAATCAAGCTTCTCACGTAGCTATCTAAGTCCAAAAGATGCTGATAACTTCTGCAAAAGGTGAAGCTTGAAACTCCAAAGTCAACAAACATTTACTTACATAAGCAAGATAAAAATCAAGAAAGTATGCAGCATCTCTGAAGGCTGACTGGGTGAAATTTTCCAATACGCTTTTCCTCTTGCCCCATAACCACAGAACAATGCCAAGTCAAACAGGTCCATGCAATAACTGGAGATAAAATTGCAACAATTGTAGTTAGACAATGGATAATGAGAAGGAATAAAATGGCCTTGCATTACAACACAGCACATTGAACATCTATAGTTTGCATCAATTTGAGGATTAAAGTACTTCATGTAATTTAAATTTGCCCAGGAGGAGCCAAATAACCACCATTCAAATGCTAGAAGATTAGACACAAAAAAGCTGGAGTAACTCAGCAGGTTAGACAGCATCTCTGGAGAGAAGTAATAGATGATGTTTTGGGTCGAGACCCTTCTTTAGACTCCAGTCTGAAACATCACCCATTCCTCCTCTCCAGAGATGCTGCCTGACCCACTGAGTTACTCCAGCTTTTTGTGTTTATCGTCGGTTTAAACCAGCATCTGCAGTTCCTTCCGACACCATTCAAATGCTGGTGGGAATCAAATTTATGACGCAGAATATGTAACCCGTGCACACTAAACATCCCACTCCAAAGCCTCCAACCCCCAACTAACTACAACTGAAGGCAAGGAACTGAGTTTGCCAGCTGATATTTATACCATTTTATTATTTTGTGTCATCGCACAACTGTTTGCCAATAGTGTGCAAATGTTAGTGCCACGTGGTTGGGCTCTGCAAGATCCTTTCCAGTGCGTGTGTCATGCAGCACGTCACAGCTCAGGAGATGTTCCATAGTCTGGAGACCCCGTCCACACACAGTCTGCCACATCTTCAGTATGTTCCCACTTCAGCATGTTCTGTTTGCCCCTCCCCACGCCTGTCCCCAGTCTGTTGAGACTGCGCCAGGTTACACACAATTGGTCGGCACCTGGTGGGAGTTATGTTTTATCAAAGGGGACTATGAAGGCATGAGAGAGGAGCTGGCCAAGGTAGACTGGAAAGGGATCCTAGCAGGAATGACGGTGGAATAGCAATGGCAGGAATTTCTGGGCATAATCAGGAAGACGCAGGATCATTTCATTCCAAAGAGGAAGAAAGAATCTAAGGGGAGTAGGAGGCAACCGTGGCTGACAAGGGAAGTTAGGGATGGAATAAAACTAAAAGAAAAGATGTACAACACAGCAAAGAATAGCGGGAAGCCAGAGGATTGGGAAACTTTCATAGGACAACCGAAGGTAACAAAACGGGCAATACGGGCTGAAAAGATGAAGTACGAGGGGAAGCTGGCCAAGAATATAAAGGACAGTAAAAGCTTCTTTAGATATCTTAAGAGAAAAAGAGTAGCAAAGTCAAATGTGGGTCCCTTGAAGGCAGACACGGGTGAAATTATTATGGGTAACAAGGAAATGGCAGAAGAGTTGAACAGGTACTTCGGATCTGCCTTCACTAAGGAAGATACAAACAATCTCCCAGATGTACTAGAGGACAGAGGATCTAGGGAGGTAGAGGAACTGAAAGAAATTTTCATTAGACGAAAAATAGTATTGGGTAGACTAATGGGACTGAAGGATGATAAATCCCCTGGGCCTGATGGTCTGCATCCCAGGGTCCTCAGGGAGATGGCTCTAGAAATAGTGGACGCATTAGTGATCATTTTCCAATGTTCAATAGATTCAGGATCCGTTCCTGTGGATTGGAGGATAGCTAATGTTATCCCACTTTTCAAGAAAGGAGCGAGAGAGAAAACGGGGAATTACAGACCAGTTAGACTGACATCGGTGGTGGGAAAGATGCTGGAGTCAATTATTAAAGAGGTAATAACGGTGCATTTGGATAGCAATAAAAGAATAAGTCCAAGTCAACACGGATTTATGAAAGAAATCTTGCTTGACTAATCTTCTGGAATTTTCTGAGGACGTGACAAATAAAATGGATGAAGGGGAGCCAGTGGATGTAATGTATCTAGACTTCCAGGTCCCGCATGGGAGATTGGTGAGTAAAATTAGAGCACATGGTATTGGGGGTAGGGTGTTGACATGGTTGGCAGACAGGAAGCAAAGAGTAGGAGTAAACGGGTCCTTTTCAGAATGGCAGGCAGTGGCGAGTGGAGTGCCGCAAGTCTCGGTGTTGGGGCCGCAACTGTTTACCATATATATTAATGATTTGGAAGAGGTAATTAGAAGCAACACTAGCAAGTTTACGGATGACACAAAGCTGGGTGGCAATGTGAACTGTGAAGAGGATGTTAGGAGGTTGCAGGGTGACCTGGACAGTTTGAGTGAGTGGGCAGATGCGTGGCAGATGCAGTATAATATAGATAAATGTGACGTTATCCACTTTGGCGGCAGAAACAAGGAGGCAGATTATTATCTCAATGGTGTTAGGTTAGGTAAGGGGGAGGTGCAGCGAGACCTGGGTGTCCTTGTACACCAGTCACTGAAATTTGGCGTGAAGAAAGCTAATGGAATGTTGGCCTTCAGAACAAGAGGATTTCAGTATAGGAGTAAAGAGGTTCTTCTGCAGTTGTATAGGGCCCTGGTAAGACCACATCTGGAGTGTTGTGTGCAGTTTTGGTCTCCTAATTTGAGGAAGGACATCCTTGTAACATATCAGGAAAGATTGAAAAGACTAGGCTTGTATTCACTAGAATTTAGAAGGATGAGAGGGGGTCTTATAGAAACATATAAAATTATAAATGGACTGGACAAGCTAGATGCAGGAAAAATGTTCCCAATGTTGGGGGAGTCCAGAACCAGGGGCCACAGTCTTAGAATAAAGGGGAGGCCATTTAAAACTGAGGTGAGAAAAACTTTTTCACCCAGAGAGTTGTGAATTTGTAGAATTCTCTGCCACAGAGGGCAGTGGAGGCCAAATCACTGGATGAATTTAAGAGAGAGTTAGACAGAGCTCTAGGGGCTAGTGGAATCAAGGGATATGGGGAGAAGGCAGGCACAGTTACTGATTGTGGATGATCAGCCATGATCACAATGAATGACGGTGCTGGCTCAAAAGGGCCGAATGGCCTCCTCCTGCACCTATTTTCTATGTTTCACGATGTACTCCGGGTCTAAGGGAGCAGGTACATCGATTCCCACCCGACAGTGGAGAACCTGCAGAGGGGGTGAGAGGAGAGGGGTACCCTGAACCATGGAGCAGAGGGGAGGGAGGAGGTACATCGATTCCCACCCGACAGTGGAGAACCTGCAGAGGAGGTGAGAGGAGAGGGATACCCTGAACCATGGAGCAGAGGGGAGGGAGGAGGGGGCGGGGGAAAGAGAGAGACAGGGAAAAAATGAGAGAAGGTAAAGCAATTAGGATTGAGCTAGCTAGCTCTTATGTCCCAATCTCGTGCACCAGCTGGTGCTTTTCATCATAGCATTGGGTCCTTCAGTCAAAAGGGAGCCCTAACATTATATTGGTTTTTATCCCCCCCCATTGCTTTCACGCAGAGCTGTAGATATAAATGGAATGAGCTGCCAGAGGTAGTAGCTGAGGCAGATACCACAAGAGCCTTTAAAATAATCGGTAAGGTTTCGAGGGGTGTCAGCCAAACATGGGTAAATGGGACTAGCTTAGATGGGGTATCTAGGTAGGTCATAGAGTCAGAGTGATACAGAATGGAAACAGGCCCTTCGGCCCAACTTGCTCACCGGGCAACATGTCCCAGCTACACTAGTCCATCCTGCCTGCATTTGGCCCACATCCCTCCAAACCTGTCCTATCCTGTACCTGTAACTGTTTAAATGTTGGGATTACCCCAGCCTCAACTGCCTCCTCTGGCAGTTCATTCCATACACCCACCACCTTGTGAATTTTCATATTAAATCTTTTCCCCTTCACATCAAACCAAGAGACTGTACATCTACCTGATCTATTCTTCTCATGAGGACAAATTGGGCTGAAAGACCTGTTTCCAAGCTGTATGACTACTCAAAATCACTCCATTCATCCCCAATCAAAATCATTCCATTTCTCCTACTTATAAAAAGGAAACACAAATGTATTAATTAGTTTTAGTTAAGTTTACCTGATAAACTTCAGAAACATGTCCAGGGTCTCCAAAGTTCATTTCCAGTGGAGTATCAGAGTTCTCTGATGGTGCATCTGAAAACAACCTCAGGCACATAAAAGCAGAAGAGCTTGTATATAACAAACTACTGACCACTCACCTTCCTGCACAGCTGACCAGAATCAGGAGGCTGCTGATGAGAGTGCTATCCACCAAAATATCATGCCATCTTTGTCATGGATTTAGCAGGCATTCATATGTCAGACAGACTTAACTATCTGCCAGATGGCCCCAACTCGTTCACACCAAGATACCACTTTGGCGGTCACGGTGGCACAGCGGTAGAGTTGCTGCCTTACAGCGCCGGATACCGGGGTTCATTCCAACTGTGGGCGCTGTCTGTACGGAGTTTGAACGTTCTCCCTGAAACCGCGTGGGTTTTTTCCAAGATCTTCGGTTTCCTCCCACACTCCAAAGACATACAGGTTTTAGGTTAACTGGCTTTTTATACATGCAAAATTGTCCCTAGTGTGTGAAGGGCAGCTTTAATGTGCTGGTCGGCGTGGTCACGGTGGGCCGAAGGGCCTGTTTCTCTAAACTAAACTTTGCATTGGAAGTAAACCCAGTAAAGCTGCAAGTCTGAAGACCCAAAACGTCACTTATCCCTTTTCTCCAGAGATGCTGTCTGACCCGCTGAGTTACTCCAGCTTTGTGTCCAACTTCAGTTTAAACCAGCATCTGCAGTTCCTTTCCACACAAAGCAGCAACCATTTGTTTTTCAACATTTGTGTGTATTCTGATCTAATCTTCACCCGCATCCTCTACATTGCTCTGTATCTGAGTGCATCAAAGAAACGTATCTGCAAATTGCCAAGTAGCAAACTTAATTAACAAATCAAATAGCACTTCAGGCAACCTTCGACGTCTTCTGAAAGGAAAGTTATTTTAATTATTCACCTTCCTCTGCAAAAATCTCCTCCCAGAGTCATAACCATTTTTAAGTTAGATGATCAGCTCAAAAGATAATGTTGTTGGTGAGACCGCATTTAGAATATTGTGTTCAGTTCTGGGCACCATGTTACAGGAAAGATATTGTCAAGCTTGAAAGGGTTCAGAAAAGATTCACGATGATGTTGCCAGGACTAGAGGGTGTGAGCTACAGGGAGAGGTTGAGTAGGCTGGGTCTCTATTCCATGGAGCGCAGGAGGATGAGGGGAGATCTTATAGAGGTGTACAAAATCATGAGAGGAATAGATCGGGTAGATGCACAAAGTCTTTTACCCAGAGTAGGGGAATCGAGGACCAGAGGACATAGGTTCAAGGTGAAGGGGAAAAGATTTAATAGGAATCAGAGTGGTAACTTTTTCCACACAGAGGGTGGTGGGTGTATGGAACAAGCTGCCAGAGGAGATAGTTGAGGCTGGACTATCCCATCGTTTAAGTCAAGTCAAGTCAATTTTATTTGTATAGCACATTTAAAAACAACCCACGTTGACCAAAGTGCTGTACATCAGTTCAGGTACTAAGAAACGAACATACAATGGCACACAAACATAACAGCACATACATAAACAGTTCACAGCGCCCCCTCAGAGCCTCAAACGCTAGGGAGTAGAAATAGGTTTTGAGCCTGGACTTAAAGGAGTCGATGGAGGGGGCAGTTCTGATGGGGAGAGGGATGCTGTTCCACAGTCTAGGAGCTGCAACCGTAAAAGCGCGGTCACCCCTGAGCTTAAGCCTAGACCGCGGGATAGTTAGTAGCCCGAAGTCGGCCGACCTGAGGGACCTGGAGATAAAGTGGTGGGTTAGAAGATTTTTGATATGGGGGGGGGGGGGGGGGCAAAGCCCGTTTAGGGCTTTGTATGTGAATAGGAGGAGCTTGAAGTTGATTCTGTACCGTACTGGGAGCCAGTGGATAGAGGCCAGAATCGGCGTGATGTGGTCCCTTTTACGGGTACCCGTCAGGAGTCTCGCTGCGGCGTTTTGGACCAATTGCAGGTGGGACAGGGATGATTGGCTGATCCCAGTAACAAACAGTTGGATAGATACATGGGCAGGCCAAGTTTGGAGGGATATGGACCAAGTGCAGGCAAGTGGGACTAGGGTAGCTGGGACCTTGCTCACCGGTGTGGGCGAGTTGGGCCAAAGGGCCTGTTTCCACACTCTATGACTCTTATGAGATAGGTAATTGAATATTCCATCTTGACCAGTTGCACATTAGTCTTAGAAATGCACACAAACCTATTTGTCAAATGCCAGTCACAGTGACAAAAAGATTCTAACTCCTACTGCACCTTTGGTAGACGATCCCTATTCTTCAACTTGCCCCTCAGGCAAATCTGGAATCTTAATAAAGTGAACAATGGCAATGCCCAATCAACCCCAAACACACTTGCTTTTGTCTGAACCAGTGTACTGAACCATAACCCGACAAAGATTCCTGCTATGGAATTGCAGCTGTAAGCTGTACAAAAGCTGTAATGGTGGGGGGGGGGTTTGCATTGAAGTTCTTTGCTAAATCTCTACCAAATCTCAGACAGGTGCATGGTCTTCTGTGGTAATCATTGGATACAGCTTCAAGTGTGCGTGCTACACACATGCACTATGCTTTACCCCACCACTATCTCCAAAGGGCAAGTTATGTAGCTAACCTACGGAACACAAGGGAGTACCATTATTTTCATTAAGCAGAACAATGGTTTTGGGTAGACTGATGGGACTGAAGGCTGATAAATCCCCAGGGCCTGATGGTCTGCATCCCAGGGTACTTAAGGAGGTGGCTCTAGAAATAGTGGAAGCATTGGAGATCATTTTTCAATGTTCTATAGATTCAGGATCAGTTCCTGTGGATTGGAGGATAACAAATGTTATCCCACTTTTTAAGAAAGGAGGGAGAGAGAAAACGGGTAATTATAGACCAGTTAGTCTGACATCAGTGGTGGGGAAGATGCTGGAGTCAATTATAAAAGACGAAATTGCTGAGCATTTGGATAGTAGTAACGGGATCATTCCGAGTCAGCATGGATTTACGAAGAGGAAATCATGCTTGACAAATCTACTGGAATTTTTTGAGGATGTAACTAGGAAAATTGACAGGGGAGAGTCAGTGGATGTGGTGTACCTCGACTTTCAGAAAGCCTTCGACAAGGTCCCACATAGGAGATTAGTGGGCAAAATTAGGGCACATGGTATTGGGGGTAGGGTACTGACATGGATAGAAAATTGGTTGACAGACAGAAAGCAAAGAGTGGGGATAAATGGGTCCCTTTCGGAATGGGAGGCAGTGACCAGTGGGGTACCGCAAGGTTCGGTGCTGGGACCCCAGCTATTTACGATATACATTAATGACTTAGACGAAGGGATTAAAAGTACCATTAGCAAATTTGCAGATGATACTAAGCTGGGGGGTAGTGTGAATTGTGAGGAAGATGCAATAAGGCTGCAGGGTGACTTGGACAGGTTGTGTGAGTGGGCGGATACATGGCAGATGCAGTTTAATGTAGATAAGTGTGAGGTTATTCACTTTGGAAGTAAGAATAGAAAGGCAGATTATTATATGAATGGTGTCAAGTTAGGAGGAGGGGGAGTTCAACGAGATCTGGGTGTCCTAGTGCATCAGTCAATGAAAGGAAGCATGCAGGTACAGCAGGCAGTGAAGAAAGCCAATGGAATGTTGGCCTTCGTAACAAGAGGAGTTGAGTATAGGAGCAAAGAGGTCCTTCTACAGTTGTACCGGGCCCTGGTGAGACCGCACCTGGAGTACTGTGTGCAGTTTTGGTCTCCAAATTTGAGGAAGGATATTCTTGCTATGGAGGGCGTGCAGCGTAGGTTCACTAGGTTAATTCCCGGAATGGCGGGACTGTCGTATGTTGAAAGGCTGGAGCGATTGGGCTTGTATACACTGGAATTTAGAAGGATGAGGGGGGATCTTATTGAAACATATAAGATAATTAGGGGATTGGACACATTAGAGGCAGGAAACATGTTCCCAATGTTGGGGGAGTCCAGAACAAGGGGCCACAGTTTAAGAATAAGGGGTAGGCCATTTAGAACGGAGATGAGGAAGAACTTTTTCAGTCAGAGAGTGGTGAAGGTGTGGAATTCTCTGCCTCAGAAGGCAGTGGAGGCCAGTTCGTTGGATGCTTTCAAGAGAGAGCTGGATAGAGCTCTTAAGGATAGCGGAGTGAGGGGGTATGGGGAGAAGGCAGGAACGGGGTACTGATTGAGAGTGATCAGCCATGATCGCATTGAATGGCGGTGCTGGCTCGAAGGGCTGAATGGCCTACTCCTGCACCTATTGTAAAAAAAATTTTTTTTTAAAAAGCAAGTTTGGCTTAGTTTAGAGATGCAGCACGGAAACAGGCCCTTCGGCCCGAGTCCACACAGACCAGTGATCCCATAACATTAACACCATCTTACACACTAAGGATAATTTTACATTTATACCAAGCCAATTAACCTACAAACCTGAACGTCTTTGGAGTGTGGGTAGAGACCGAAGAGCTTGGAGAAAACCCACGCAGGTCACGGGGAGAATGGACAAACTCTGTACAGATAGCACCCGTACTCGGGATCGAACCTGGGCAACAACTCTACCAATGCGTCATCGTGTCGCATGGGTTAAAAACAATTTAGAAGTACCAAAGACCGCACATCAATTCAGCAGGGCAGTGCAGGTTACACAACTATGGCAGAAAGGGAGCTACACAACCTATATATGCAGAAGTGCACTTCTACTAACTTACACCATTCACACTAGGAAAATAAACACACTTTTTCCCCAAGAAAAACATCATCTTGTGTAGTAAGGAACTGCAGATGCTGGTTCACACCAAAGATAGACACAAAACGCTGGAGTAACTCAGCGGGTCAGACAGCATCTCTGGAGAGAAGGAATGGGTGACTATTTGGGTTGAGGAAAGGTCTGAAGAAGGGTCTCGACCCAAAACGTCACCCAGTTACCTCAGCATTTTAAACATAGAAAATAGGTGCAGGAGTAGGCCATTCGTCCCTTCGAGCCTGCACCGCCATTCAATATGATCATGGCTGATCATCCAACTCAGTATCCTGTACCTGCCTTCTCTCCATACCCCCTGATCCCTTTAGCCACAAGGGCCACATCTAACTCCCTCTTAAATATAGCCAATGAACTGGCCTCAATTACCTTCTGTGGCAGAGAATTCCACAGATTCACCACTCTGTGTGAAAAAAAACGTTCTCATCTCGGTCCTAAAAGACTTCCTCCTTATCATTAAACTGTGACCCCTTGTTCTGGACTTCCCCAACATCGGGAACAATCTTCCTGCATCTAGCCTGTCCAACCCCTTAAGAATTTTGTAAGTTTCTATGATCCCCCTCAATCTTCTAAATTCCAGCGAGTACAAGCCGAGTCTATCCAGTCTTTCTTTATACGAAAGTCCTGCCATCCCAGGAATCAATCTGGTGAACCTTCTCTGTAACTAGACATTCTTTTAGGTAGACACGTCAACCTAGGTGGCAAGTCTGAGCAGATGACTAAGTGGACAGCTGCTGGACGTTAGGCAATTTCAGCTCACGGTGGGTGCAGCAAAGGAGAGGCTTTGCAACAAGCCTCCTATCGGGTCCACTGCTCATATCAGCAAGGGACTTGGCTAATCCTGCTACCTTTTGACCTGAAACAAGGTCAAATGCCGTAGTTAGACTAACTATCGAGCCTGAGGTTGTTTTTTAACTATTAAGCAAATTCAGTACTCTCTGTAGATTGCTCCATCAATGGTCAGTTTCAGGAGAAAAATATTAAATGGCTTATTCACCCCACATTTTTTTTTTTTAAACTAAAAGAAAAGCTAGATCAAAAAAGTATGACAGATTTCTTAATCGGGGTTTTAATTAATGCAATAAGATTTGTGACAGTGTTTTTCCAAAGTCACTGAGCTTATTACGTTTAATTTCATAGAATAGCAACTATACAAGAGTTAATGTACCCAGCATTTAAACTAATAAAGTTATGCCAATAAATGGAAGAGTTTGTAAATTATGGAGAATAATGTTCAGATTCAATAGACAATAGGTGCAGGAGTAGGCCATTCGGCCCTTTGAGCCAGCACCACCATTCAATGTGATCATGGCTGATCATTCTCAATCAGTACCCCATTCATAGTTACATATTACACAGAAGCAGGCCATTTGGCCCAGCATATTGATGGCAACTGTTAAGTACATCTATGGTATCCCATTCATCAGCATCTGGACCATAGCCTTCCATGTCTTTGGTTTAGTTTAAGGATGCAGCCGACAATTTAGGAAACAGGCCCTTCAGCCCACTGAGTCCACACCGACCAGCGATGCCCGCACATTAACACAATCCGACACACACTAGAGACAATTTACACTTATGCCAAGTATACAAACTCAAGCCAATTAACCTGCAAACCTGTACGTCTTTGAAGTGTGGGAGGAAACTGAAGATCTCGGAGAAAACCCACGCGGTCACAGGGAGAACTATGCCAACAACACCTGCAGTCGGGATAGAACCCGGGTCTCCAGCACTTTTGCAGCTCTACCGTCTTGCTGATACAAGTGCTTACCCAGATATTTAAATGTTCAGAGTTCCTATCTCTGCCTTCTTCACAGACTGTATTCCACATTACAACCATCCCATGGTAGATAGTAAACACACTCCTCTCCTTCAACCAGTGCTCTGGTTTTACATCTATTTTAACAGGGAAATGTTCTTCACCGCCCATCATAAAAATGCCCGAAAGTTCTGTGTACTTTAATCAGGTTCCCTGCGCCCCACGCCCCCATCCGCCTCCTCTGATCCAAGAACAACAAGCCCAGCCTATCCTCATAACTGAAACGTCCCAACCCAGGCAATTTGCTGGCAAACCTCTCCACTCCACTCCAGAGCAATGACATCCTTGCTATAGTACGACAACCAGAACTATACACAAGGCTACAACTGGAGCCCAAAAAAAGGCTTTAAAGGTTTACACCGATCAGCCAAAATATTATGACCTGATGAGCCAAAACATTATGACCACCTGCCTAATATGCTGTTGGTCCTCCGTGTGCAGCCCCATACGCAGCAGGGTGCGATGCACTCTGTATTGTGACACATTCCTCCCGTGACCACCATTAACATTTTCTGTGACTTGCGCCACAGTAGACCTTCTGTCGGTTCGGACCAGATGGGATAGCCTTCGTTGCTCTCGCGCAATAACTGGATCTAATGCTTTTAGCAATTTAGTTTAGAGATACAGCACCGAAAAAGGACCTTACGGCCCACCGGGTCCGCGCCGACCAGCGATCCCCGCACACTAACACTATCCTATACCCACTAGGGACAATTTTTACATTTACCAAGCCAATTAACCTCCAAACCTGTACGTCTTTGGAGTGTGGGAGGAAACCAAAGATCTCGGAGAAAACCCACGCAGGTCACGGGGAGAACGTACAAACTCCGTAGACAGCACCCGTAGTCGGGATGGAACCCGGGTCTCCGGCGCTGCATTCGCTGTAAGGCAGCAACTCTACCGCTACGCCACCGTGACGCCCAAAATTCTAAAAGCCACAGAACACAACTGCTTATAAATTAGTTGTGAACAAGACAAAGTAGCTTTATCAGAGCAGTATGCTTTCAATTGTGTGGGCTTCAGGATTCAAGAATTCACACACAAAACAAAAGTGTTCTTGCCCAAATGTAATATGCCAGTTACTTGAAGTACAAACTGAATGTACAAAGATGCAGAAATAGAAATGTGTCTTTCTGCTGTCCTTAAGCAAGAATGTCTAACTACAGATCCATCTTTAAACTCCACCAGACAGGTTTGAATTCTTTTGAGAATTAATATACAGTAATGGTCAATTATCTATTGTTTGTTAGTGGACTGGAGCATACGAGCTGTGGAATACAAAGTACATTTTAATTTGAAAACCAAGCAAAACCTTGTCCATGATCTGAGCAAGTTGTACACTACTTGTGTACGTGGGCACATCTGTTTGCATTCTGAAACTCATTGGTTTCCAGGATTGGATGTAGACAGCATTGAACTAAGGGAATCTTTACGTGGATGTACCATAGATCTCAGACCAACAAGTACTTGCACACCCTTGAATCACTCTGCTCTTCAGAAGAGAAAACCAGCAAGAGCAGATTTTGAGAGTCATTGCATCACTTTAAGGTTGTATATTCACATGCAACTCTTTAAAATGCCATAAAGTTTACACATTTGCCTTTAGCCATAATAGAGCTGTAGTCCATTCTGTGTCAAACGCACATTGAGAGATGGCTTCCCTAACTGCAACAGAGCACCAGGTTAAACATACACATACAAATTGGGGGAACACCTCATATTTTGCTTGGGTAGTTTATACCCCAGCAGTATGAACATTGACTTCTCCAACTTCAGATGGTCCCTGCTTTCCCTCTCCATCCCCTCCCCCTTCCCAGTTCTCCCACCAGTCTTCCCGTCTCCGACTACGTTCTATCTTTGTCCCGCCCCATCCCCTGACATCAGTCTGAAGGGTCTTGACCCAAAACGTCACCCATTCCTTCTCTCCAGCGATGCTGCCTGACCCGCTGAGTTACTCCAGCATTTTGTGTCTACCTTAAACATACACAACATAGGTTCATCTCGTGGAAGGCAAACATCTTGCCAACATCATGCTGACAGATAACCAAATTCCAGTAAATTTGCAATTTTACAGGCAACAGCAGATGTGATACAACAATTTCATGGCTAAAGAGGTGAGCAGCAGGTCTGAAGTCACTTCCTCAGAGCACAGTTACATCTTCACCAAACCTAGCATGTCATAATGGCCACTGTGGATAATGTTCTGATGCGATTTCAATATTTGTCAGCACTTTGAACCGTGAATAATGTTGTCAACCTTTATCCACCGGTCAGGAAATTGATTCTGTTCCAATCTCAAACTCAGTTCCCATAGTAAGTGTTCAATATACAAATCTACAATACATTCAGTCAGCTGCTGAGGATACTGTCAAAAGTATCAGGTTGACAAAATGTTGGCAGACAAAGATGTTGAACAATATATAGGATTTATTTTTTGTACAACATTTCAAGGGAAAATCTGGAGATTTTACATTTTACGCAATGGACTTTTATAGAATGGAATTAATCTTGACAATTTATCAAGAAATGTCATGAAAAAACCCAGTGGATTCAACGTCTCTCCTGCCAAGTTCATTGCTGGAGGGAGAAACAGTGCAAAGGTCAAGAAAATTGACAATTTCTCCCCACAATCCACTCCCAATCTTTGAGTAAAAATATATTTTCCCCCTTAATATTAAAGAAACCTACTTTTCACCAACAGAAACTCGATAGAAAAATATTTTAGTTTGTTTTAAACACTCTGGACAACATTTTATATTTTACTTCAGCAAGTCTTTAAATCCAAAACAGATGGAGGGGTCACAATTTAAAGTCACGTTCAAAACCATCCCAAAATCACATTACACGGATGAGAAAATTTAAGAGAAATCTGCAATGTACAGTCATCAGAAATCTTAAAGCAAAGAGCTCTTTTTCAAATGCAACACAAGTATTGGTGATATTAGGTTAATCATCAGCACTCCAAAATGTTCTCAGAGGGATAAAATTCAAAGGGCTGGTACTGGAGTTGGACAGAACCCCCAAGTTATAAGTATCACCAAATGTTATGAAGGTATATAATAATATTAGTTGGATAAAAGCAGCAATTTGGATGATAATCATCTGACATGAATCAGGATGTTCCAGGCTCTGCAAAAAGTTTCAGAGAACTGAAGGTCATGAAAATGGCTGGATTCAGGAAACACATAAAGGAAGGAACCTAGAATAAAGAGACAGCAAGTAAACAAGTTGGAAGTTCAAGAGAAATCTGAAGAGCCATTTTCCACATGCAAAGGAAATATTATCCTCAGGACTTCTTATAACAGGTAACCAAGTCACAAGGTTTGGACACAGTGCAGCTTTCAAAAGTACTCCAATAGTTAAACTTCTGGACTAATAATTGAGGCAAGGGTTCACCTGTCATGACAGCTTTGCAAATTTAATCAGAATCCACGGCTTGAAGTTAAATATAGGAAAGCCAGATTCTCCAGGCACTGACTCTGCTTCTGAAGTTTGGCTCCACAATCAGAAGCAGATCTTAATGTGTTTAAATAACCCAGATGATTCATTTAACAGAGAGTGACATGGATTTATATTCAGATGAGTTTACTAAGAAGGATGGCCATTTGGTGCATGGATATTAGTGTACAAAAAGCCCTGCATCTGAACTGATTGGGCATTGTATTTGCCAAGGGATAAAGTAGCAGCTGGGAAAATATCCATGCCTTTGAGTCAGCAAATACTCATTCTATTCAGATAAAATTATGTTTAAAAACTCAAAATGTAGGTACCATGATGAAACAAAGGTACAAAACCCCCCAAAATTTTGAAAAGAATTGTCAGGAGATATCATGAAGACTTTGGAAAAAGGACAGGCATTCAAATTGGCAACGTTGCCACTCAGAACTCAGGCGTGAGTTTGCCTGAAGAGATCAAGGACTAGTTAGTTAGTGTACTTCATGAACCCACAAGAGACCATGGTCACTTAGGAGCACTTCATATCCTAATACACCCGGGGGGGGGGGGGGGGGGGGGGGGGGAGCAAACAAGCTCTTTTCTTAGTTAGTTAAGATGAGTAAAATGCTCTTCTGTGTTGCATTAGCAAAGGCCATAAAAATGACAAACATTAAAACACTAAAACTACAGGCTTAGTCATTACATTGAATTTCCTAAACTGGCAATACTTTCGCCATTAGAGAGAAAAATAGGCAGAAAAACAATGAGGTGTGCAATGGGTTAAAGTTCTGAATCAAATACTATAGTTGCCTCCAGAAATGTATTCTTTAATTTTGTTATTGCCTATTTATAACCAAATACAAGTTTAAACTTTCCAACCTTCAATGTGAAGGAGCATTTCTTCCAAGAGGACCATGTAGCTTTGTGTTCATACACTTAGAAAAATACAGTGCCACAATCATGTTTTTGAGAACAGTGCAAAAGATTGTAATCTTGGCTATGTAAAACCATTGCCCCTAGGGGCAGATTGTTATTTAGAAATCGACTTCGAAGGTAGACACAAAATGCTGGAGTAACTCAGCGGGTCAGGCAGCATCTCTGGAGAGAAGGAATGGGTGACGTTTTGGGTCGAGACCCTTCATCAGACCTTCTTCTGAAGGGTCTCGACCCGAAACGTCACCCATTCCTTCTCTCCAGAGATGCTGCCTGACCCGTTGATTTACTCCAGCATTTGTGTGTCTATCTTCGATTTAAACCAGCATCTGCAGTTTTTTTTCCTACTAGAAATAGACTTGTCAGGTTCTTCCCAAAACCCCATCCCTCTTCTAAAATCTCAGCAAAAATAAGAGCAAGGTCACCCTAGAGGAAGAAGAAATCAAATGTTCATAATGAACACTTCTGGATTGACAAGCAAAACATTTTAGAATATAAATTGCCACTGAACTGCACAGCACAATGCTATACACAGCAGTTATGTATTCTCAGGAACCACTCCCAAAAAGGAACCTCTTTCAATCATTTACACAATGCTGGCAAGCTGATCGTAAAATGGGAGTTAGTGTCCTCCTTTGGTTCAGAAAGGATTTTGAAATTTTCCCTTCAAAAGATAAGAAATACAAAAAAAGCCAGTCCTTAAAAACGTTAATCGCCTGCCTATTTTCAAAGGAGCCGGGTAGTTATTTTGACCCAGTCAACAGTTTATCGTTAAATTTAACTTGGTATTAGTGTCTTACTATTTAACATTGCCATTCACTGAACAAAAAGGCACTCACATTTTTATATAAAGTGCAATGGGTTTCTTGCTAACACCCATTTTAGTCTTTAACATACAACATGGGCTCATCACAGCAAATGTGACCACCGACAGTCCTCCAAGTTCTCTCCAACTCCAACGTGGACTACAGTGATTAACGTTCCGGGTCTCTCTTCATTCACAGTGAATTTCAGTGCTCTAGTTCTCCCCATGTATCCCCAAGAATTGCTCAGCTCAGTCTTCAAACTGACCGGACAGGGGACACAAAACCCCACAACTCCAGGACTGCAGCAGTTCAACACCATAGGAGCCAATACGAATTCTCATCTTGTCCTTATTGTCATCCATATTAGGAGCTGCCAACACCTCAAGTGCAAGATGCAGTCAGCCATTAAACTATTTTTTGTTTGAGAATGTTTGTGCGGTAGGTGGAAGCAAAAGAAAACGTTAATAGTTGGAAGTGAAATCGGTGTGGGGGGGGGGGGGGGGGGGAGAGCGATTCACAGATCCACGTTTTCATAAGTTTAATATGAAAATTGATGCATCTCTCCAGCAAACACTACAGCAAACCTAACTCTGTCACCAGTACGGAAGGCCGGTCTCAATCTTCCCCCAGCTGTGCCACTCTGGGACCAGGCCACTCGATGCCCGGGGGCTGCCATACAGCTCGCACTCAATCATGGCTGTCTTCCCACAAACCTTCGCCACCATTTCGTTCTTGAGGATGACGGGGGCCTGGATACCATCGGACTTGCGCTCGGCGCGGATGATGCCGTAGTTCTTGCCGTCGTTGTTGTCCCAGTAGGTCTGCTCGCCGATCTTGAAGGAGACGCAGAACTCGGCTTTCTCCAGCGGCGTCAGGTAGGAGGTGGGCAGATCGATGGCGAACGAGAACGTGTCCGTGTCCGAGCAGCCATAAATATTGTTCACAAACGTACAGTCCACGTCCTTGTAACTCTTCCAGGCGTCGAACGTGATGCGGATCTGAACGGCTTTGTGGTAGCTGAGGTTCCTCACCATTACCGTACCCGCGATGAACTTCTCCTGGAGAGTGCAATTTTCCAGGCAGACCGAGTTCTTCATCAGGCTGCTGCGGAAGCCCAGGTAGTCGGCGGAGGGCTGCGGGAAATCCAGCACCAGCGGCTGGCCGCTATCCTTCACCTTCAGCCCGCCGCTGCCGGTCGTGTGGCCCAGGTCGGTCAGCTCGAACTGCAGCTCGGCGAGCGAGTCGTCGAACTCGGAGAAGAGGTGGACGGCCGTGAGGGCAAAGCCTTTGTCGTCGGCAAACACCACGGTCTTCTTCCTCTTGCCCCGGGCGTGGTGAGCCCAGGCGGCGGCGTCGTTGCAGGGCTCGGCAGCAACAGTCCTGGCGCTGATGCACGGTCGCAGCGGCTTGAGCCTGCCACAGCCCACGCCGCCGTTCAGTCCCCTGCAGCCCTCGTACGGGCCCAGGAAATTCCTCATGGGTGGCGAGTGGGCCAGGCAGAGGCGCAAGGCTAAATTAACTGGCATTATAGACACAGGTGGAAGCGATCTGTCGTCCAGAATATGGGAAACCCTGAAAACAAAGTTCAACACCGTCAACATTGGTCCCTTTACAAATCATGCAACTGTGACTTCACAATACAACTGAGCCAATCACTCAATGCTTAACGCGTGTGGCTTGAGCTTAGAAACTAGCAGAGAAAATAGGTGCAGGAGGAGACCTTTTGGCCCTTCGAGCCAGCACCGCCATTCACTGTTGTAGATCCATGTCTGTACTCGGACAGTAATAAAACCAGACATGGAACTACAATTGTGATCATGGCTGATCATCCACAATCAGTAACCCGTGTCTGCCTTCTCCCCATATCCCTTGATTCCACTAGTCCCTAGAGCTCTATCTAACTCTATCTTAAATTCATCCAGTGGTTTGGTCTCCACTGCCCTCTGTGGCAGAGAATTCCACAAATTCAGCTTCTAGTGGGGAAGACGATCACTATCATGCAACGTAAATAACGCAACATTAAACAGTAAATAATATTACCAACTATTTGAACTAGAGTGATTTTTATACAAGATAGAAATAGAATACGGCATGCATGGACAGATAGAACAGGCAGTGTTTCTGGTCGGAACCCTATTTTCCAAGCACGATTACCTTGCTTGGAATAATGATGTCCTTGTTGGGTGCGGCGAAATCTTTCAGTCCGTTCAGTACATGCTCGCAAACAAACCGGACAAAGCTCCAGCGAACTTGCCGACGGTAAAGTTGTTAATAGCAGCAGCACGTACCTCGATCAGCCCCAAACAACTTCCCATTGACCAAGGGAGACGAGTACCGTGATTAACAAAGAAAATGGCCCGCAGGTCATCGGAGGCTCTCCGCAACGCCCAAGTTAAAATGTAGTGGCCAGTCTGAAGAAGGGTCTCGACCAGAAACATCACCCATTCCTTCTCTCCAGAGATGCTGCCTGACCTGCTGAGTTACTCCAGCACTCTGTGTCGTCTATCGTCTGCAGACCCCTCCTACACATTAAAACTTAGAGGCTCTCGATCCACCGTCACCGTGAAGTCCTGTTGGACTCACGTATGTTGTGCCTGACGGTGAGGGAGGAATGGGAATGGGAATGGGAATGGGAAGGAAAGGGAATGAAGGGATCCTCCAGATAAACAACACGCTGGGCTGGGCTGGGCTGGCTGAGCGGGCCGGGCAGGGCCGGGCCAGGCCAGGGCAGGGCAGGGCAGCGCTCTGTGTGGGAATGACCCATTGCTGTCTCCACAGTTACTCCAGCATTTAGTGCGTCTATCGCCGGTTTAAAGCAGCAGTCGCTTCCTGCACATTAAAACTTCGTGTCTCTCTCTCTCTCTCTCTCTCTCTCTCTCTCTCTCCGTCTGTCGACCGTCTCTGCGAAATGTTGCTGGAATATCATGTGGTGCGTGACCGCTGATGAATGTGTCGGAAGGAACTACATATTGAAGGTGG